>NC_056727.1:159333941-159585696 GCF_019279795.1 Protopterus annectens | reverse complement strand
GTGGTTGCATATCTATTGGTGTTACTTGCAACTCTGCTTTATATAATATTGCTACACCCCCGCCCTTTTTGGTTATTCGATCTAATCTCAAGGTATTGTATCCTGGAGAGGTGATTTCATTGTCCTGTGTTAAAGGTTTTAACCATGTTTCTGTTAGGCAAAGGATGTCAAAGGAGTGAACATCTAAGAGAGCATGGAGGTGGGCAACTTTATTGTTTAGGCTCTGTATATTGAGGTGGGCTATAAGGAGAGAGTTGGATGCTTTAGTGGGAGTTCGAGAAGTAGAGGCATTTGGTTTATGGGGGTTAGTGGTGGTTGTGGTGTTGGGACCAGGGTTGGGATGGATGTCACCATCTAGAAGTTTGTTAATCCTATGTATGATATTCAGGAATTTACAGGGTGTGTTCTGTGTCTTCTTGGGTTGGTTATAGTTAATGTGGACTAAACTATGAAACTTTGGCAATAGATAGGAGGGTGTTGAGGTAATATTTATGTGGTTTAGATAAGGTGTCAGGTCTGTCTGGAAAGGTTGTTTAAAGGGATGGTTAAAGTTAGTCAAGGTTAGATGTTCATATTTAGTTAGGACATAGGGTATAGATAGTAAAGGTAGGAGTGCATGTAAGAGGAATAGTTTTGTGTGTTTAGATCTGGGTGTTATGGGCATAGTGAAAGGAAAATTAAATAAGTTGACGGGGTAAGTATTATAAAGAGGATGATAGAGGGGAGGTTCTACAAGGTGTTGTAGTAAGTTAGGGTACTGAGTTTGTAAATTGATAAGTACTTAGTAATGCAATGAGCATCTTTAAGTGGTAGAGCTAAGGTAGTTAGCACTTTAATAGGTAGGAGGATGGGATTGGATGTGCAGGGATGGGGGTGTGGCAATTAGAGGTATATGGGTAGGA
Organism: Protopterus annectens; assembly: GCF_019279795.1. Lineage (NCBI taxonomy): Eukaryota > Metazoa > Chordata > Ceratodontiformes > Protopteridae > Protopterus > Protopterus annectens. The sequence goes on along the minus strand of NC_056727.1, from coordinate 159,584,794 downwards.
CCTCTGGGGTGGTTGGGAATTGGGGGTAGGGTAGGAGAGCAGAATGAGCCCGCAGGGGAGGCGGAGTGGGTTCAAACAGGTAACTGAGAAAAGTCAGCAAAAAACAATCCGAGAGCAGCTGACTACTGGGTACCTTAGTTGGAAAGGCTAGGTATAGAGGGGAGGAAACAGTGGTAGTGATAGTAAGTAATAGCTGAGAGCAATGCCAGTGGAAAGTAGCAGATAGAGTGGAAATAAAGTGCAGGAAGACATTCCTTAATCCAGGGTCTGAACTTTAATTATGTTAGATATCAGGGGGAAGGATAGATATATTAGGAACTATCCTAGTTTAGAGTGCCAGCTAGTGGTCAGATGTTATATTACAACAGAATCTAGAGAGCAGAGGTAGATGATGCAGGGTTTGCGAAGGCTCTTGTAAATAGTTGCAGGAGACAGCACAGGAGTGGAAAACATATATGTATTAAGGGGTATATGTATATGTACCTAGAGGGGAGTATGGCCGCTGAGTATCCTGCCTAGGTAGTGTATCATACATAAACCAGATGTTAAGCAAGTGTTCAAATTCTACAGCTCTGTTTGATAACATATACTTTCTTGCCTCTTAGTGAACAGTTTTTTTCGCTTTCAGCTGGGGACCTGGCATTTCCAGTTTAGAGCCTCACTCTTTGGTCTAACCACAGCACCCTGGGTGTTCACCAAGTGCATGGCAGTGGTTACAGCTCACCTGAAGTTGCAGGGGCTCTGAGTGTTCCTGTACCTGGACAGCTGGCTGACAACTGCCCCCACCAGGAATCTTCTCTAAGCCAGGGACTTCTTGCTCCAACTTTACTCTACACTAGGCATCATGGTGAATACAGCCAAATCAAAGCTTCATCTTGTGCAGACTTTGAAATTTATTTTACTTTTGGACACAAAACTGCAAATCTCCAGGCTTCCCCAAGCCAGGATTTCCTCTGTAGACAGGCAAGCAGTTGCTGTTCTTTCCTGCCAGAAGTCAACAGTTCCAGACTCTGTGACAGTGACCATCACCTTGGCCACACTTGCCAGGCATTACATGAGAGTTCTTCAATGGACCCTGTCACTCAGTGGTCAGTCAGAAGTCAACATATGAATTTTCATGTTTCAATCAAGAGGATTTGCAGGTCTTATATCCCATAGTGTTTGGAATTCTAGCTGGTCTTCAAGGATCATCCCCACAGACCATAGTGACAATGGACACTTAATCTTCACATCATTTGATTGCTGTTTTGGAGGTGAGAGCAGTCCTCCTAGTGCTGCAGGCTCTTTAGGACGCTCTCCCTTTAGGCGTGATTTCAGTCTGGTACATCAGCAAACACAGAGGAACACCGTTCTACCACTTGTTTGGGAAAACATGAGATTATGTCAGTAGGCAGTGTCTTCTCAATGCTTTCTGATAGCAATGCACATCCCAGGGAAATGCAGTGTTCTAGTGGACAAGCTGAGCATGTCTGTCCGTTTCCATCACATGTGATCCCTCAACTCCACAGTGACAGATTAGATTTTCAGCCATTGTGGCCAACCTTGTGATCTGTTTACATCCCCATACAACACCAAGCATAGCAGGTATTTTTCCCTTATCCTCCAGGAGAAGGTGTCACAGAGAGATGCTCTGGTTTACAATCCATAACCCCCCTCCAATTCTCCTATACATATGTCCTTCAGAAAACATTGGCAAGCAAGGCCACAGTGATAGTCATTGCTCCCTTTTGGCCCAAACAGGTATGGGTGTGGTTTCCATTCCTCTGAACTCATCTGATTTACCCTCACTAGGTGCTGGGGTCAGCCCCAGATCTTCTTATCCACACATCCAGGTCACCTCACCCAGACTTTTATGCCCGCAAACTAACTGCATGGTTTTTCCAGTTTCAGTGATGGCTAGGTAGGCCAGGCTTTTGTCCCATGTTGTTCACATTTTGACTTCTTCCCAAATACCCTCTACTAGAAAGCTCTGTTAAAGCAAGTGGAAAGGACTTTCTGTCTGGGTTTGAAGCAAGAAGTCCTTTCTCAGTCCCTCTTCCAGTCATTCTGGATTTCCAGGCATCTATCTTTCACAACATACAATTATTCCACTATTAAAGTGCAACATACAGCTGTTTCTGGTTTTCATATTGGGAAAAGTCATTCCTCCATCAGCTCCCCCTATGTTGTCCAAAGCTTTTCTTGGGGGGTACCTTCCTTTTGCGACCTCCCCCCTCCCCCAAACCCAACCCTCCCCTAGGACATCAACATTTTGTTACCAGTCCTCCCTTCAGTCCTGCAGCCAAAGTTGACTTAAAATTCTTGACATGGGAAACGTTGTTTCTGGTAATATCACCTTTGCTTGGAGAGTTTTGGAACTACACACCCTCTCTACCTATCCCCCTTATTTGATTTTCCACAATTAGAGTTACTGAAGAAGTAATCTGTTCTTCCAAAGGTGGCTTCTGAGGCAACTATTAGTCTGTCAACCTTCCTGTTTTCTTTCCAAATTTCTCCATTAAAGGTGAATGTTACATTTTTAAGACATACATTGGCACTACATTTCTATTTATCCCTACAAGGAAGATTAGAAAGACTGATGACTTGTCTCCTTTTCTTCAGCTAAACTTGGAAAAGGGGTTTCCAAAGTGACGCCTTCCAGCTGGTTATCTGATTGTATGTCCCATGTATCATGTTTACAAAGTAAATGGCTTATACTTGCCCAAACCTTCTGAGGCTCACGTGACTAGATCTGTGGCTGTTTCTTCAGCTTTCTTCTTCCAAGTTTGCAGGATTACATTTGTGCTGCTGCTACATGGTTCAACGTTCGTACCTTAATGGCTCATTATAAATTGGTTTTACAGTCAAGGTCAAGACCCTCCTTTTTTGGTTTGGCTGTGCTACAGAATATCCTTCGTGACCTCCCAAGTGTACTTGTAGCTGAGGACTGTGTCCAGACTTTTAAGGAATGGATGAAAGAAACAACATCAAGTATGAAAATTATGTATTTACCATAACATTGGATCTGTGTTGTCTGCTTCTTTCCTTAACTTCCTTCTCTTGACTCTTGGAGTGAGTGTACTGGATTAACTTGGCTTGATCATGTACTTTTTTAGCTCCTGCTTGGCAGCTGTTTTTGTCTTCCAGATAAGGGCTCAGTGTCTTTTATTGTGGAATGGGAACAAATTCAATCTGAAGTATCTCTGTCAGTTGCAAGGGGTAAGGGGAGGAGCATGAGCACTGAATCCAAAGTCTGAGTGGCCAAGGACTTATCCAGAACAGATCCAGTAACCCATCCGTTTGGGAAGGATGGAAGTAAACAACACATCTAATGTTTTGTTGTGTACATAACTTCCTTATTCCTTTTGGTCTCAATGATCAGAATGCTTACTCTGCAAAATCTCCTACCCATGCTTGCTTCAAGAGCCTACTTGGGGCACCTTGGGTCTAAGAGATGCTGCCCATCACATTCTTATTGCAAGATCTCACTGGAAGCATCTACACTGCAAAGCAGATGGAAATATCAGTTCTCTGCCCTGCCCTTTGTCTTATCTGTTGCTCCCATATTTACCAAATGCCTGGCTCCAGTAATAGCACACTGCAAGACCAAGGACATTCATATCTACCCTTACTTAGAGGACTGCCTGACCCAAGGAGACTCTGTGGAGGACCTTCACTCTCTCTCTGCCATGCAACAAACTATGACCATTGTCTTCTCTCTAGGTTATTCCCTGAACCTAAGAAATTCTAATCTCTCCCCAACCAGAAAACTCATCTTTCTAGGAGCCTTGCTGGACACAAACCTACAAAGAGCTTTCCTAACATACACAAAACATATCTGTCTCCAACCACCTACTTCCAATGTAGTCCTCCCCTTAATTCGGTTCAATTGTGGGAGGTTCACAGACTTCTGGGATACATGCCCTCATGTATCTTAATGATGCCTCTAACCAGACGTCACATGAGGAAAATCCAGTGGTAATTGAAAAATGCTTGGGATCAGTGCAGTCACTCCCTCAACCAAGAAATTCCCCATCTCCGCTCTCTAAAAAGGGAATTTCCCTTCAGGATTTCTCACACAAACCACATCCTGATAACAGTTACCTGAGACTTGGCTTGTTTACCTTTCTCATTTATTCAAATTTGACCTATGTTACTCATATGTTAAAATATATTCTTCAGCCATATATGCCTTCCTACCTCTACAGCTTCCTCTTGTCTCTCAACTCCATGTAAAACAATTCCTTAAGGGGGTTATCCATCTGAGGCCTCCCAGAAGATTTTCTGCTCCTCCTTGGGATCTCAGTTTCATGCTAGAAACACTTTGCCTCCTTTCGAGATGGCTGCTGCAGTTGATACTCAGTTTCTTTCTTGGAAAACCGCTTTTTAAATAGCTCTTACTTCAGCTAGATAGGTGTCAGAACTTCAAGCTCTTATGTGCACTGAATCCTTCCTCATTTTTCTCCAAGACAAAAAAGCAGTCAATTAGCGCTTTTAGGTTCCAAAAGCCCTTCATCAGATTCACCATTACAAAATACTATTCCCTTTTTAAAGTATGAATAAACCAATCACCAAACATCAATTTAAAAGTTTATGCCCCTTTACAACCGGCTTTAAAGGAAAAACCACAATTAAACCTGGAGCATAATCGGCCCGTAAATCCGCTATCCATTTAGATTCAGACAATTCAGTTGAGATTAGTCCTATCACCACCTCTCAAACCCAGTTGTACAGTTTGTAAAGCTAAAAAAGTAAAACTGTGTCCCAGGTTGTTATTAGCATGTAAGGCAGTTGGATTGTTTCTGGAAAAAAGCATAATGTCATTGACATGCTGTAGGATGCACTCTTTGAGCATCCTGTTCTTTTTTCCTACATAAAAACAGCTACACTGTGAAACCGCATGCAAGATAAACATTTTCTGTATGGCAGGTTACATACAAAGCTGGCCGATGCATTATACCCATCACTGGATGACAAAAACAACCCTTTGAGTTGATGTACCTGCATGCTTTATAGTCTCCACATGGGTTAAGTGCCTACCTTAGTCATTGTAAATAACAAAGGGGGGGTCTTATAGGATGCATATCTCTGCACAATAAACACTTCAGACTCGAATTATTCCTGAAGCTGAACAATGGTGTTTTTTCAACAAACTCCTTCAAATTTCTATCCGATAATAAGATCTTCCAGTTATCTGTAATAATAGTACAAATATCTTTAATACTGTTATACTTCAAGGTTAATTTCAGGGGTACATGATCCGATCTAGCTTCTCCTGACTGTCTATCAAAAGGCTTCTGTCTTAGTGTTATACCAAGGTTGCCCAGTGGAATTCCTTAAAGTAAAACTCCAACCTAGAACTACATTTTTTTTCCACTCTATCTTTGTTTCCTGACCTATTTTAAAACCTCAAAAATCACTCTGCTTTATTTGTAATTTTAGCATGTTTTCCACGACATGACTACCAATGGGGCTTCATGTATCAAAGTGATCTTGTTCTCCCTCAACCCTCTTTCCCATAATGCTTTGTATGACTCATGCCACATATAAGGAAGTAACTTTGAATTCCCATCCCATTGGCATATAATGGGATTTGAGAGTCACTGTTATTTTCTTTACCTGCTGTAAAAGGACTGCTGCTTTTCTGTCTCTAATCACCCTCATTTATGTTTGGCTCAGACCTTGTTTTATACTATACTTAGAAGTTTTCCAGCTACAGCCAGATAAGTAACCAAATTGCAGGTCTTTGTTCAGGGTTTTCTTTTGTAGTTTGAGGAATTGATTCTGCAAGGGTCTCTCAGTGCAGTGACAGTTTTAATACCTCTACAGTAGTGTGGGGTGAGGGGACTCTCAGTTCCTCTTGAACTACAAAAGAAAACACTGAACAAGGCCTGCAGTTTAGTTACTTTTCTGGCTGTAGCTGGATAACTTCTAAGTATAGTGTAAAGTGTCTGAGCGAAACACAAATGAGGGTGATTAGAGACCGAAAAGAAACAGGCAACTCAGATACTGTCCAGACAGGGCCAAGGCAGATAGAAAGTCCAACCACTATCATATTTGAACCACCTACGTAACTAGTTGCACAATCTTGAGGACGCAGTATTAGCCGGAAGTGCCACAGAAGTCTTTAAATGGTGGATTTCAAACTGTATTGACTTTTGTTAAAGACATCATGAAAAGTAAGGCCCACTTAATGTCAAATCTCGTTCTACCAGAGCTGCTACCACCAAAAGTACCTTCCTCAGAGGGATCCCCACCAGGGAGATTCTAGAGTCTGCCATTTGGTCCTCTGTCTGTACATTTACCGAACATGTTCATCTTCCCATTTTCTTCAAATCTAGGACTAGATTTGCCTTTTAGGGCATTCTGCCCTCTGCTTAAATGTCCCTTCCTTTTTTCTACCCTCCCACATTCTCAGCTGTGAGAATCCACCCATACGGTTATTACTGCAACAGTGAAACATGATGAACATAGTACATTTGTGTCTTCTGACCATAATTGTAGGTATTTGAATGACTTCACTGTTGTAGTGCGTCTTATCTCCCTACATCCCCTCTTTCATGCTTTCAGGTTGGAGTAGACATCCCTTTCCCTATCTCTTCCCTATGCCTCCCTCCCACTCTGTCCTTCTCATTAGGTCTTTAGCGTTCCTCCCCTTGTACCATGGGAACTTTGTTGGATGCCTTGTGCTCCAGGCTTGGAGCCTGTCCTGGGAGGCTTCTCCTTTCACTGGAGGCAAAAAAGACCTCCAAGATGGCAGCGGCCGGTAACCCTTATACCCAGACATCCTAACTTCAGGTGCAGGGTATCCACCAGCAAAGGAAGAGGGGGCTATATCTCTGAAACTCAGGCTGGCCAAGGGCTACCACAGAAAGAAAAACTCATATGGTTATTACCTCAATAGTGAAGACACTCAAGACATGTACATTTTATGGTAAGTAGATACAACTGTACTTTCATACCATAATGTTAAGCAGCTGCTGCAAAATTCCTTTAAGACAGCCAAGTTTATATTCCTATAATATGTGGTATTATGGCTATTATTTTTGATTTACATAAGGGTGCTAGCTAATGGCAAGCTGTGAGAGCGAATATGACAGGCAGTTGAATCAGCAGAGCACATGGGCATCCCTGAAAATGGGACTTTGTTGAAAAAAATATTGAATTCTGATTGGTGTTAAAATAATACCCAACCCACGACCTGTCAAGAAAGGACCTCTCTCGGATCAGCTGATATGGTAAGAATTATTTCCTACCATCGTCTGTGTACAGTCAAGTAAATCAGTTGTTTCTTGAGCTCTCATGTCACATCAGATGACTAGCTTTAACATAGTGTGTCATTTCTGCCTAAAGTTAGCCATTTTAGCTCTTGGTACTTCATATTCCTATAAATGTGGTTTATAGGGCTCTAATTCTGGTTCATGTTCATTAAAAATAAATGCAAATTTGGCTAGCTATTATGTGTTAAATAAGAACAAAGATGGTAACAAAAGTGATCCAGATTTCCTACAAGTTTCATGCTAGGAGGATAGCACGTGCTCAAAAATATAGCAGTCTTTTAAGACACAGCTTGTGTCCCGCCTTATCATACTGCTTTACAGATTACAGTCCTCTCGAGAATATCTGCATTGTGTTTGCTATTGTCATATATTAGTATTTTGAGCTGACAGAATGTCTTAGTGGTTCATTCTACAAACAGGCAGTCTGCTTTCATAAAGTTACACATGAAAAACCTGCCTCACGAGGTGCAGTTATGTCACATCAACATCCTGATCCTTTCACACACCACGCAGAAAAACACACGTACACAGTTTTGATAGCTGCATTGAACTTAGAATTTCCTTTTGACTCATTTGTAACTATGGCTACAAAAGACTTGTCGAGCAGAGTGCTTTCATTTTAGTTCTGTATTCATAATTTATGTGTTCAGCCCTCGATTACCATTATAAATAATTTCTTGCTGAATTTTATTCCATAACAGATCTTCTTTGCTTAATTGCTTTTTTTATTTTTGTTTTGTTTTAAATAGCTGCAGGAAATGTTGTGAATGACTAGGTTACTGTGCACTACTAACGCATTCATCTAATGCCATCAGAAGCTTGTGAGTTTGCAACGTCAACATCACTGGCTGGATGGAAGACACTATCCCTTACGGAGTCAGCAGTCTTGCATGTCTTCGTTACTTCTTTTGTGTCAATTAAGGTATTAAAATTAATTAGGTGAAAGCAAACCATTCTGTGTTGTCACATTCAGAAGAAAACCTTGTGATACAAAAATGTTGGGCTTTATAAGGTGGCATGCCTGTGCTGTATTACAGATCGTGTGCTGGTAGCATAATAAAATGCCTTTGAATAGCTGACTGCATATATCCAAATAGCTGTTAATTGGTTTATTTTCCCCTTCTGTAGTCTAGATAAATCGCCTCTTTTTTTTCTCATTAAATTCAGGTTGTTTTGGCATTTAAGCAAGACGTTCCATACCTGCTTGTATGCAGAACACTCAGTTTACAGAAATAAGTTGCTTCATTTTAAGACTCCCTGTCCCCTTTGTTAAAGAAGCCATTAACAACGGACAGTTACCCTTAAATGTGCAGACATGCAAGACAAGACAGCATGGTACTGCAATGAAATGTATACTGTCAGCATTGTAGATACATAGATTGTTGAGTTTCTCTCAAGTTGCTTTGCACTTATTGGACTGTTAAAGATGTCTCAATGATTCTTCATTCCCGAACACTGTAGCTGAAAAAACAAACATTAAATGATTTGAAAGGAGAAAAAGTAAAATGATCTTGACTGTACGCGAACCCAGGACCCTCAGCATTCTTTGCTGGCAGACTGTGTGCCATTAAACCATCAGGAATCATGCAGTTCATTATTTTAAATTAATTACTTTCCTACACGCTTTTCTACAAATACTTAGTCATTCCTACAGGCCATCTCCTGCACGCCAACAATTTTTTTTTCACATTTAGTACTATTCTAGTGTTTTAAGGTTGAGAGCATTTTTAATTTCTGTGTTAAATTGTGTACGTCATGGGTATCTTTTAGGACTCAAAGGATTTTAGCTTCTTCCAGCGGAAAGAGACTGGTTTCTTTTCCATGTGGTTTTCAGTTAAGCTTTCACTTAATGGCCATACCTCTCAACCTCTTAGAACAAGAAATCTGGACAAAGCCATATATATAAAATGGGACAAAGGACCAAAAATAGTGACCATTTTTAAATATTGCTCTTACAAACTTAGGAAGTTGGATTTTGCATTAGTATGGATTTTCTGAAGGGTATGCAGTCTGAAACTCAAATGTCTGTCATTGTTTTCTAACTCCAGTCTTTAATGATTTGCCTCTAATTTGCGAGAAAACCACAATTTTATGAAAAATGAACCAAAAATATTAGGCAAAAATCTGAACATTCTGCGAAAATCTGTACAGTTGAGAAGTATGCTTCATGGCATGTAAGACAATTGACTGAGCATTCAGTTTAGGACGCATCTTAAAGTGCCCCCACCACTGATGCTGAAAATGAATTGTGCCTTTGGAATAATTTTTTTTTGAGAAAATGAGAAGGAATGAGCATTCATTATAGTATTGATTCCCCTTATGACTTCAGTGGTTTGCAGAAGTGAGAGTATGCACGCATACTTGAGCAGATGCCAGTATATGTAGGTTATTTAAGTGCTTGAAGGAGTTATTTTATCAACTTCGACTTTATGCATCTGGTTCTTATCTTTCCCTTCTGTTTAGCGGAACCTGATATTGATGCTGCCACAGCAATGATGCTTTTGAACTCTTCCTTCGAACAAAGAACTTCAGAGGGTAAGCAATTTGAAGTACTTGTCGCTGTTCAGCTCATATATTTGGCTTAAGTGCCTTAACTTGCTTCTGCAAGCACTTGTAAATGTTTGCAACAAAACATTCAAATGCATGTTGAAATTGATGTGAAGTTTGGGTAAGGTTTTCAAACCCAATGCCCTTCCTCAGCTTGCCATTACAGCGATGTCTTATATTCATGAACCTTTATGATCACTGTCTTCAGTAATTCAGTTGTTTGAGTGTATCAAGTAGAATATTTTTCTCTACTTGTGAGGTGGAGGCTAGGTATTCTGTTGATGGCGGTTGTGGTGCATAACTGTACAACATGCATCTAAAAATGTCCTTTCTTAGAACACTTCCATTATTCCAGACTTGTGGATTATCCTGCAGAGGGTAATCTTACATTCAGCTGGGTACCAAAGCAGCAACAACAACAAAAAAAAGTAAGCAGCAACAACAACAAAAAAAAGTCTTGACACTTGTTACGTCTGGAGTATGACTTTAGCTCATGGGTGTAGGGGTACTCAAGCAGATGTATGAGTGTAGGCTCCCCAGACTATCTTCCCACCAGTCCAAACACACAGGCTTTGCTAAAGGCAGTTTGGTTACCACATTGTCATAACTGCTACTGCCAAGGCTTGGTCAGGGTCAGATACATACTCCTTATTCTTAAGTCTTTTAACATTTGTTCATGTCAGCTAAGAGAGGAAAGTGTAACTGTGGAAGGCAGAATCCTTACAAAGATCATCACTCTGTGTTTTGCTTTGTTTATTAGCTGAACACAATTATCATAATTGTAAAATTTGCCAGTTTGTTCTTAAGACCCTTTCTAACAGGTTAGCTTCCCTGAATATGTATCTGGAGATCCAGTGACTTGAGAGCCTCATGCTTTCCAAAGTTGTGGAACTCTTGGCCTCTGACGTCCTGCTCTCACTCAGAAAAAATTAAAAAAGCTTAAATTGGATACATCTGCTACAGATTCTGACTCTGACATTCCCTCTGAGATTCAACAAGGATCTGCGGTACTTATGAGCTCTGTGGAGATGCCCACAACCCCATGACCCCACCAAGTCCAGGTATGGCATGTCTTGTTTGCACATCTGACGAGACTGAATCTACTATGTCTACAGGAAAGAAGGGTAATCCAGGGTGATTATTTCAGAGGGACCAGAGGGCATACCTCAGATCCTAGTTGAGAACAGTTACCTGGTTCCTTTATTAAGTTTCAGCAAGGTTCTGCATCACTACTCTTTGTTCAAGCTGATGTCCCATTGAAGAAGAAAAATAAACAAAGGATTAAACCTGCCTCTCCCCAGCAGATGTCCCATGAGAAAGAATGGCTAGATTTTTCTCAAAGCTTATATAAAGCCGTCTCATCTTTGCTTTGTCTCTTTCCCTTCACCTTTGAAAATGCAGTATGGCTGTTCCACAGAGGAGGAAGAATCTGATTCAGATGAGGACTCATTGGCATATTCCTTACAAATACTGTCTCCTGGACAACTTATCTGATGAGGATGCATTATTGCTAGATTATCCACTAGAAGAAATTTCCTTTGGGGGAAACCATTTCCAAAATGATACACCATTTTGAGTGGGACACAAACAGGTCTCAGATGTACAGAAAGGATGGTACAGATTATTGGAAGTTGGGCTCCTAAGCCTTTACTTGTTCCCTATATCCTTGAAGCCTTTTTGCATGTTTTTGCTTCCACTTCTAATCCAGATTCGCAGCATAATGCAGTTGAGGAACCAGACAGGTTATACACAGTGCAAGAGGACATGAAATTCCTGTACAAAATTCCAGTAGCACACCTTTCAGTTTTCTCTGTCTGCTGATAAACCCATCAAAGTCTCCCTGCATCTACTGTGCTGTTATCTGATAGACACAGAAGAGCTATGGACAGGTATGGCAAAAAAGTCAAGCTCTGCCACTCTGGCATTTAGAGCCCTTAATGACCAAGTATTGATATCCATTATAGAAAACCTGATGAAGTCTCTGGCTAAATTTGAAGATTGTAAATGTAATTCTCAGGTTATATTTATGCTTAACGATGTCACACAGGTAGCCAGACACTCAATTAAAATTCAGCTATGATTTGGCAGAGGCTTCCTTTAGTGTTGCGGCCTCTGGTTTGGCCATCCGCAGGTTTGATTGGCCTTTGTCTTCATTCCCTTGCAGATGTCAAGGCCAAGTTTCTGGATTCCTGTCTAAGTAGAGGCCTCCTTTTCTGATGCTAAACTTTTCAAAACGCTAAGAAAAATGCAAAGCCATACAAGACCTCAAACAGATTTTTCTTTCTTCAGTCCTAAGATACCAAAGGAACTATCCCTGTAAACCACTGCCTTTGTTCGTAGGGAACAAAAGCCTCTTCAAAGAGGCAGGAAACTTGCTAAAAAAAGATTTCAAGATAAACCCTAGTGGGATTCCAAGCCTGAAAAAAAAACTGTTTTCCAGATAAACCCACCTCTAACAGACTGTCTTCTGCTTCATCCCTCCCACCTTGATCCACACTTTCCTGTCTTTCCCAGACTTCACCCCCCCCCCCCCAGCATGGGAATTCATTACCCAAGACAGATGGGTTGTGTCCATCATACAAAATTACAATGCCTCCAACTCCAAACCACAACTGGAACCAGTGAAAAACCTTCACAGCAACTGGTAAAATCCAAAAAGCTTTATTGTGTTGAGCGCTTTCTTCCCTACTGAAGGAACTTCATCAGAACAGTTTCAGTTTTACAGTCCAGCCCTTTTATGTAAAGAAGCACCCAATTAACCAATTAATTATACTAAACACACGAAAAAACTACATAGACATAAAAACAAGATGCATATAACCGTTATGTGTATACAACAGTTCAAAACATTACACGGCAATTACATATCAGATAAATTAACGTTCACTATAAAAACTTTAAAAATATTCACTCAAATGTCTAAAACTAATTGTTTCCCTAAAATATTTTTTTTACTTCAAAAGACATGCCATATTCACATTTTCATTAATATCAGGTGTCTGGGTGGCATTCAGCCTTAACTGCCACCTTAACTCACATATATCTAAATGTACATCCAGTATTCTACCCTGAGGGTCCTTAACCAACTGTTGCAGTGCAGAAAACTTAAAAATGTGGTCGCCACTGAACAGGATAGAAAAACGTTGTTAACCTATGGTAAGGGACCTAAAGGTAAAGAACACACAGTCTCCCCAACCCATTCACTTAGTAGCAACATTTGGCAAAAACACAGACACTTTAGAAATATTGTGAACAATCACTGGGACATTTTAATGGCTAATGAGAAACTAGCTGGAATACTTTCCACACAGTGTCTCTCTTCATATAGAAGAGGCCGGACTATTAATTCTCATCTAACTTGCTACAAACACTTTTCACCCACTACCACACAGCAGGTCACCTTATTTGGAGACAAGTTAGTGGGCAGCAATTCCTGTGTTCACTGTAACTTTTGTACATATATATGTAAAACCAAGGAATTTACAATCAGCAATACACCGCACATTTTTGAAATCAGATGCTTTGGCAACTGCAGCTGTGACTGGGTCATTTATTTGGCCACCTGATTTTGCTCTGCTTTTTATGTAGGACAAACATCTAGGCCACTAAAACACAAGATCAGTGAACATTTCAGTGACATTAGAACTAAAAGGATCTCTAATGCTCTTTATAAACATACAATGACCCATGTCACTGCTAAATTCCAATTCACAATCATTGATAAAATTCAAGGACATAAATCCAGCAAAGCAGGTTGGCATTCTATATTAAATAAGAAGGAATCTGGTTGGATTGTTAGGCTAGGGGATTTTGTTTAAACCTGGCCTGAATGAACTGAGCTAATTTTGGCATAAACCAATCAACTTCCAGTATGTCTAATCAAATACTATTTAAATGTGTAATGGATTTAACTGAGTTAATGCACTGAAAAAGACGGTAAGTTTGGCCAAAACTGGTTTGCTGTTTTTCTTGTTTTAGCCACATTAAAATTTGACTCTATCTACCTCCTAAATGGTGCTGGACTTCTTTTGCTGTTTTAAAAGGATTTTACTCCAGGATTTTTCTAGTCCCAAGAAAAAGATGGGCAGTTGGAGACCCATACTTGACCTGTCTATCCTGAACGCTTCCCTGAAGGTACCGTCTTTCAAAGTGCTCTCTTGAGACTCTTCTACCTTTCATCCTCCTACAGGCTTTCTCACTGTCATTAGTTCTGAAGGACATCTGCTTACACATTCCCATTTGTCCTTATTTCGGGAGATTCCTCAAGTTTTTCTCTGGCTCCTTGCATTTTCAGGAGTGTTCACAAAGTGCCTAGCTCCTGTAGGAAGTTTCTGTCACACTCAAGGAATTCAAATTTTCCGCTACCTGGATGACTTCCTGATCAAGGCTCTCTCCCGAGCAATTCTTCAGCATCTACACTTCACCCTCTATCTTCTAACAGGCCTGGGTTTTACTGTAAACCACAAAAAAATCGCACATGGTTCCTGCACAGGAGCAGGTGTTTCTGGGATGCAGACTGGACACAGACAAAATATATGCATGGCTTCCTTCCCAGGAGAAAGTTCTCAGTCTGTCCACTTACTTACAAGGCCTCTCCTCCACAGCTCATTGCTTTGCAAGGGTGATGCTAAGGACTTAGGAATTCATGGTGGCTTACCCGTATGTTCCCCCTGGCCAGATTTCACTTGAGGAAAATCCAGTGGTACCTGAAATCTGTGTGTTCCCAGCACTGCCACCCTTTGGACACCCTGATTCCACTCTTCTCTTGTCTCAAGAAGGAGCTACTTTGGTGGCAGGGACAGGTCATTATCAACCCAAGATCACCTGTCACACCTCCTCCTCCTTTTCAACAGGTTCACATGGACTTTTCTGATGAGACATGGGGACCATGGGCAGGATCGCACCAAGTGCAGGGGAAATGGCAACCCCAGTTCTTGAAGGAATATATCAACCTGAAAGAAATGAGGGCTTTTCTGCAAGCTCTTCAGCTTTTCGCCCACGTTTGGAAACCTGTACTACTCACAAGTGTACTCAGGCAACACCACACTTATGTGATATATAAACAGGGAGGTACCAGGTCTTGTCAACTATGCAGGTTAAGCACAAGAGGCATGGAGCTTAGAAAACTAAGTGAACATCACGCTCACAGCCACATGCATCACTTCTCAGGACAGTGTGCTAGCAGACTCCCTTAGCTGCTCCCTGCAAGGCCCCCACAAGTGGACTTTGAACAGAGAGGCCTTCCACAACATCACCCCTCAGTGTGGCACTCCTTAGATAGACCTTTGCTTCATTAAATAACTGTCAGGTCCCCCATTTCTGCACCAGGGACCTTCTTCCCACAGCATGGAGAACAGATGCCTTTTCTTTCCTGTGGATAAAGAAGTTTCTCTATGCCTTCCCTCTTCTGCCTCTTCTTCCCAAAGTTGTTCTCAAGGCACAAAAGGAAACACCCAAACTCCTTTCACTGGCTTCATTTTAGCCAATGAAATATTAGCCCCCCTTGCTATTTCACTTGGCATAGGGAAATTGCAAAAAAAAATTCCTCTACAGCTGGACCTGATAACTCGGTAAAAAGGATTGCTTCTCTGCCCAAATCTTCCATCCCTCACCCTGACCCTATGGATGATAGGATTTTAATTCCCAAAGACGCCTCTTTTTTGATGAGACTGTATAGGTCCTGCAAGAACCTAAGAGAGATACTGGTAGAAAATATTACCCTCAGAGTGGAAAAGGTTTTCCTACTGGTGCTGCAAACATAGTTGGGATCCACTCTTAGCACAGGTCCCGTCCAGTACTGCAGTAACTGTGCAAACCTCTTTGATCAGGCTTGGCCTACTCTTCCATAAAAGCTGACTTGTCTGCTATCAATGCCTGCCTGTCTCATAGCCCTCCATGGCTGGGTCAGAAGTCCGGCTTTTCCTCAGGGAGATTCTGTATCTTAACCCCACAAGGAGACCCATTTCTCCCTCTTGGTATCTTAATTTTCTGTTAGAAAAGCTTACTCTGCCTCCCTTTGAACCAGGCTCTTCAGTGTCTCTAAAATTCTGTATTTGGAAAATCAACCTCCTCTTGGCCCTCACCGGCACCAGGAGCATTTCTGAGCCACACGCTCTCATGGCCATTCCCCCTTTTCTTATGTTTCACAAAGACAGGGTGACTGTCAGGGAGATGTCATCCTTCATGCCTAAGGTAGTGAATGAGCTGTTTCTCAATCAAGCTGTTCAGCTTCCTGTTTTCTTTCTCAGACCCCAAAACAGGAGGGAAATGATCTTACATTCTCTAGACATTCACAGGCAGCTCAGATTTTACGTGGAAAAAACTAAATCCTTCAGAAATACTTGCCAGCTATTTGCATCTTTTATGTCCCCTGAGCTGGGGGCAGCCAATCTCCAAACAAATAATTGCACTCTGGATTTTAAAGGCTAGCTCTTTCTGCTACTCTCACTATGGTAAGACCTTGCCTTTCTGCCCTAAAGCGCATTTCACTAGGGCAGTTGCTTCCTCAGGGACTTTCCACAAAGGAAGAAATTCCAGGTCTATCTTGGCGATGTCCACTTGGTCCACTGTACACACCTTTTCCACACACTACAAAATTGATGCTTTCTTAAGGTCCAAGGCAGCTTTTACTATGCCAGTCCTGTCCGGACTACTGGACAGCTTGTCTACTCAGTAGCCATGTCTGGAGTAGTGCAACAGTGATGTCAACAAGGATAGTACAGTTGTGTAAAAACTTGTCATAACAATAGATGTCCTAATGATCACTTTTGCAATATTTCATCCCACCCTCAGTTCCCTCTTCTTTATCTCGTGTTGGTCTTCAGTTGCCTGCCCCACTTTGTTCTAGCCTTTGCTGTATTACATGGGTACGGGGAAGTTTTCTTACCAATTCAAGCTACACTCCTCCTAGGTGACGCGACTCATCTGTCAGTAGTCTTCAGGCTGCTGTCTTGGAGATGGTCTGAGGATCCATGCTAGTATGTCTGTCTTTATACCCCCAACGCATACAATCTGAGGTCATGTGTCAGACGTATGACCTTGAATAGGTAGAGCTTAAGTACTCTGGCCAGACATCTGCAGTGACTACCTATATGTCAGAAATATTGCAACAGTGATCAGTTGGACATCTACTGTTATGGTAAGTTCTTACACAATCCTATTATGCCCTACTAATCACTGTTGCAGTTTTGCTTCCCTTCCTCCTTCCCTCATCATTCCTGCATTTTCTGGACCAAGGAGGGCAGTTTTTCCTATGATGGATATGTTTTGTTTTATGCTCTTTTTACTCAGACCCCTTCCATGGTTCTCTTGGTGCTAGGTAGTTTTAAGGATCTTGTGCTCCTTCATCTGCTTATGTACCCCTACATCCATGAGTTGTGGTCCTATGCCAGACGTACAGAGTGTCAAGAAGGTTGTTTATTGGCTTTGGTACCCCAGCTGAATGCAAGGTTACCCTCCAGAGAATAACCCAAAGTATTGGAATAGTGCAATAGTGATCAGTAGAACATATTCTGTTATGGTAAGTTCTTACACAACTTTGCTACAAGCAGAGCAACATTTCACCAGTTCAGATTATTGCTTCTGAAGATGTAATAACTTGCAGCTTGAGGTCTCATTCTGTTCTTGTAAAACCTGCTAAAACAAGCTGCAACAGTCATAGTTTTATCTTTTTGTGTAACTTCTGAAGTCTGTATTATTGATAGTTATCTCAATTTCTAAACTTTGGGGGACATAGGATTTCACTCCTAAAGCTTTGATACCATTCTTGCCAAGTATTTACTGACAATCCAGAAAAAACAAACTAAAAGAAAATGTAAATATTTGCATCTTCCTAAAGGCTAAAATATTTTGTGAGAAGTTGAGAATGCTACATACAAACACATGTTGTAAAAAAAAAATGGCAAAATGCACATCTTTGTTTATTTCATTGCACCCTATAAATGTTCTGACAAAAACTACCTTTGAGGCTTCTAGTTTGACACCTAGGGAGGTTGTCATGCCTGTTGCAGTTCTTATGTCCTTTCAAGCTGGGCACCTTCAGTCGTCACTTGGGTCCAGACCCACTGTGCAAGCGTCGGCATTTGACACCAGGTTTCTGGTTACTGAGGGGGAAGGCAACATCATATTTTCATATGGGAGGAGTTGCCTGGGGACCAAATCCAGTTTACAGCCCCCTGCCCATGACCTGAGGCCACTTTGACTCCATTCACAAGTGCAAGCCCAAGCTATAGAAGGCCAAAGAAATTGGCAGTTGTTTGTCCTAGCCACAGCTACGTGGGCCTTAGACACACTCCTGCCCATCAGGCTTACCCACAAGAGTTATTCAGGCTGGCTGCGAATCTCGTGGGTTTTGAGACCCTGGCAGTATTACCCTGAAAAGACTCTGCTCCAAGAATCTCTCTGCTAAAAGAAAGAAGAACCTATGTCCTTCTATTCCATTGTTGCAGTATTCTTAACATGGGAGAGTTGCGTGCTGTGACGACCCGACGTCTGCCAGTATACAAAAAAAAAAAACCTTTCACTACTAGAGGTGCTTGGTATGTCGTACAAGGGTTCTGTTGGACGTCGGCCATAAAAGTGACATGCGCACACACCCTCCTCAGATCTTGTCACCAGTCTTGACGCTTTACCCGTATATACGGTCTGCTCGCAGAAGTGTTTTTTTTTCTCAACATTTCAGATAAGTGCCCTGTTGGGGAATCCTTTTTCCACCTTTCTCATTGTGGCTAGGTTTAATGTCATCCAATAAAGGCAAATGATCTTGTGGACATCAAATTCCACATAAAGACAACCAGCAGCAGTGCCTTTTCTGTCTCAGGCGTAACCACGACCACAGAATATTGTTAGATCTGCCAGGCCTTTTGCAACCAAAACCTTGAAAAGTAGGTTAACTTTCCTTTCCATTTATTTAATCAGCTCCTGAATCTCCTTGCAAAAAGCACTATGGAGGGTTCCATAAGACCTGAGGCCAAGTTGCTCATTAAGTGGAAGGCTAAGAAGCCTAGGCTTGAAACTTCTGCTGCACCTCCAGTGGCGGACATCTCTCCCGAGGCAGTTGCTAGCCTGGAGAAACGCACAGCCCCTATGTCTGAACCACAAGCCGAGCCTGTAGTGGAGGCCGCTTTGGAGCAGGATGATAGCACGTCCTTAGAGGTAATGCAGGCATCCAGTACAGATGTCCAGGGGTAGCCTAGGCTCGTGATAAACTGAGGGCCCTAAGGGAATCTCCCAAATTTTACCTAGGGAGGATGTGGATTCCGACATCTCGAAACCAGGTCTACATCCGGTCCACTTACCCTACAAAGAGTGGAACCACATGCTAAAAAGAAACACCACCCTCTGATCCACTTCAGGATTGGAAGAAATTTACACAGGCTGTCTTTAATTTCCTCAAGTCTCTTAGGCCTCCTTCTGGGGTTTCAGTCACGGCCACACCCTGGGTTACCTCCCCACAGAAAAGGGTCAGGGAAAAGGCTTCTTTTGAGTAGGAAGAGTCTTCAGAGAATGAGTCTTTAGCATACTCGTCTCATATCCCCTCCCCACTAGATTATTCTTCCCCAGAGGAGGACTGCAACAGCACTGACTCTCCAATGGAGTAAATTACCTTTAGTGAGACCTTAGGTAAGATGAGGAAGCATTTTAAATGGGACAGCTGTCTGATGTCTGAGGTCCAAAAAAGGTACTACGAGCTACTTCAGCTAGACACTCCCTGTCCCTCAGCTGTCCCTCCAGTCCTACCTGCCTTCCTAAATGTTTTTGCATCCTCCATTAAGGCTCCTGCTCCCTGTCCCTCCAGTTCTGCCTGCCTTCTTAAATGTTTTTGCATCCCCCAGTAAGGCTCCTGACTCCCAGCACCTAAGAAACCAGACAGATTCTACCAGGTGCCTGAGAACTTTAAGCTCTTTTTGAAAGCCCCTTCTGCTGACCCTTCTGTCATCACTGTGCCTTCTGATAAGGCCTCTAGGCTGCATCCTTCCACCATCCTGCTTCCCTCTGACAAAGACAGCAGACACATGGAGAGGTTGGGGAAAAAAGGTATACACTTCTGCTACCCTCACCGTTAGGGCTATAAATTTTCAGACACACATGAGTAAGTATATTTTGGAACTTCTGACCCAACTTTCTAAGATTATTTCTGATATGCCAGACTCTGAGAATAAATGTTTAGCATTATCCCTGATTGGAGCTTTTTCTCAAGTGGCCTGACACTTCATAAAATGTAGCTACGATGCTGTGGAGGGTTCAGCTAGGGTAGCTGCCACAGGCTTGGTCCTGAGGAGATTTGCTTGGCTGAGACTGCAACCTGTACCAGAGGACATTAAATCCAAACTCATGGATGCCCCACAGACAATTCAGCTGTGTTTGTCCCTGCTGCTGCAAAATTGTTCAAAGCCTTACAGGAATAGGGGAAACTGTTGCAGGAATTAAAACACATCCTGGTCTCCCCTGTACCAAAATTCCAAAGGAAAAAGAAGTTATGTACCTACCATAATGTTCCATGTTAGTTGTCCTTCATCTCTCCTTCTTCCCCTGCACCAAAATTCCAAAGGAAAAAGAAGTTGTGTACCTACCATAATGTTCCATGTTAGTTGTCCTTCATCTCTCCTTCCTTCTTACTGGCTGGGTCCGGAGCCGATCCTCAGCTCCGACTCGGCCACTTACTATAGCTCGAGTGCTCTTTACTGGCTCGAGGCTACCCCTTATCCCAGAATGCACAGCATCAGCTACCCAGATCTCATTTGAGGTAGCTCACACTAGACATAATTATAGAAGATAATCCATCAATAAACCCGGATATACAGTTAATTGTCATGGTTTGCTTGGGATGCAACTAATAAAACAAATTAGCCAGTGAAACCATTGAGAAGCTCCTCTCAATCCTCGAAGAAGGGGGAAGGAGGGAAGGATGCAAGAAGGAAGGCAAGATGAAGGACAACTAGCATGGAACGTTATGGTAGGTACAAACTTCTTTGTTAAGTTGTCCAATCTCGCCTTCATTCTTGCTGGATGGGACAGCGTCCCTAGCACCTCAATCCTGGGTGGCTCATTGGAACAGACTCTTCAGAACCATGGAACCAAAGGAAACCCTGCACTGGGAGACCACATCTACTTTGTAATGAGAAATGAATGTATGAGGATCTGCCCAAGTAGCTGCTGCACAAATTGAATCTATGGGCAATCTAGATTGAAACACTACCGAAGTAGCTACTGACCTGGTTGAATGACCTTTGGATTTTGCTGGAAGATCTTTTTGTCGCAAATGGTAGGTATGGGTTATGGTGTCTGGTAACCATTTTGACAATGTTACTTTAGAAACTGGAAGGCCTTGTTTGTTGTTAGCAAATGAAAGGAACAATTGATCTGATTTTCTCATCTCTTTAGTTCTATGGAGATAAAAACGCAGTTGTCTATGCACATCCAATTGGTGAAATCTGTATTCTGCCTTGTTGGAATGATTAGGGAAAAAGACAAGGAAGTTCAATGGATTGATTCAAATTGTGTTCTGAGCAAACTTTTAAGTAGGAAGGATGGGTTGGTTCTCAGAGAAACTCTCTTTGTGAAAAACTAGGTATGGAGGGCGAACACATAGTGCATGAAGTTCTGAAACACGCCTGGCAGAAGTAATAGCAACTAGGAAGAGAGTTTTCCAAGAGAGAAATTTCAGGGAACATGATGCTGCTGGTTCAAACGGTGGCAGTATCAAGGAGGCCAGAACCAAATTGAGATCCCAAGGTGGAAGGGGCTGTTTCACTGGAGGTCTAAGTAGAGATGTACCTCTCATTAAGGCCTTACAGAGTTTGTAAGACATTGTACTGGAGTTAGAAACTCCGATGTGAAAATTTGAAATGGCAACTAGTTGTACTTTGATGGTAGCAGCCGCTGAACCAGAATGAAACAGTTCTGCTAAGAAATCCAAAATCTTGTGTACAAGAGCTGTAAAAGGATCTAAATTCCCAGATTCTGCCCAGTAAGGGAATATTTTCCATTTGCTAGCATAGACTTTCTTTGTATTTGTGTTATGGGAGGAAACAATAATATCACGCACTGCTGGGTAAATATTGGGGAGCCTGGCTAGGACTGGAAGTGGAGTAACCAAGCTGTGAGCTTGAGAGATTGGAGGGATTGGTGTAGCCCATCTGATTGATGAATCAAGAGATCCGGTACTTGGTCCAGAGTTCAAGGCTGGGCTAGAAGGTGGGGGTGAAGGAACGGAAAACAAATCTATCGAGGCCAATAGGGGGAAATGAGGATAATTTTCCATTCCAATGATTTTGCTTTCTGAATGACTTTTGAAATTAGGGGAAAGGGAGGAAATGCATAAAGGAGTCCCTGAGGCCAATCATGGACTAGAGCATCCCTGGGTGTATGACCTGGAGGAGGAACAAGGGAGAAGTAGCTGCTGAATTTTTGTTGAGGGGAGAGGCAAAGAGATTGCAGCAAGGCTGGCCCCATTTGTGGAAAATAAGATCCACAATTTCCTGTTTCAGAGACCACTCGTGCGGCATGAGGATAGCCCTGCTGAGCCTGTCCGCTGTTACGTTGGATGTTCCAGGAATATGCATTGCTGTCCGAAAACGTTGGGAGGAAATTGCCCATTGCCACAGTCTGAGGGCGTCTCGGCACTAGGGGTAAGACTTGGTTCCGGCCTGTTTGTTGATGTACCAAACCACTGACATATTGTCTGTCTGTATTGCAATAGTCCTGACAGGGCGAGAGTCTTGAAGAGCTTGCAGTGCTAGGAGCACCGCTCTCATCTCCAGGACGTTGATGTGCAAGTGGTACTCATGAGGTTGCCAAGTCCCTTGGACTGTCTTCCCTAGATAATGCCTCCCCACCCTATCAGGGAAGCATCCGTGGTCACTGTGGCAACCGGATGGGATTCCATGAAAGGTCTGCCCTGAGTAACTAGTGGGGAGACCATCCACCAGGAAAGGTGTCTTTTGCAAGATTCCGTAATTAGCATCATGTGAGACGTGGGTAATTCCTGGAAGGACCATTGTTTGAAAAGAAGCCACTGAAGGATTCTCATGTGAAAGTGTGCTAAGGGAACTACAAGAATGGCTGCTGCCATGGACCCTAGAGCTTGAAGGACATATTTGACTTGAATTCTTTTGCTCCTCAGGAGAAATGACACCTGTTTTCGAATAATGGAAACTTTCCTGAGGCAATTTTACAAACATTTTTCTTGTGTTTAGTTCTGCTCCTATGTATGTAATAGATTGACAGGGCAACAAGGCAGATTTTTCAAAGTTTATTGTGATGCCTAGTTGAGCACAGGATCTGATGGTGTAATCTCGTGCCTCTATAAGTTGTTGCTTGGGTGGTAGCAGTGAGGAGCCAGTCGTCCAGATAAGGAAACACTTGGAATCCTAGACGTCTCAGGTGAGCCCTGACTACTGCCATGCATTTGGTGAACACCCTGGGGCTATGGTGAGACCAAAGGGCAGAGCTCTGAATTGGTAATGGCTGGCCCCTAGCAAGGAGCGTAGAAATCTCCTGGACCGTCTGTCCATTTTTATATGATAGTACGTGTCCTGAAGATCTGTGGAGTACATCCAATTGCCCTGACCCAGAAAGGGGAGAATGGACTGCAGTGTTACCATCCGGAACTTTTCTTTTCTTTTTGTACAGATTTGTTTAACCTGCTGAGATCCAGAATTGGTCTCCAGTCCCATCTTTTTGGGCTCTAAAAAGAATCTTGAGTAAGTTCCGGATCCTACTTGGTCTGCGGGGACTTCCTGGATGGCTCTTTTTCTAGGAGTCTTGAAACTTCTGTGACTGCCTAATCCCTTAGATTGGGTGGAACATCTGGGATGGATTTTTTTGAAACAAAAGGGGGTTGATGAAAGGGGATCTTGTAACCTCCAGATATAATGGATAGTACCCGTTTGTCTTTTGTAATATTTTGCCAGGCGATTGGGTACAATGAAAGCCTTCCCCCAACTGCCTCCAGAGTTGAGCAGTTGGGCATCCCTTCAGGGATGTTGATAGGGTTTGGAAGAGAACATTCATAGGTTCATAGGTAGATACTAGGCTGTCTGCCCTAGGGCATTTATAAGCCTAGCCAGAGTGTATGTGGCTTCCGCCTCCCTATTAGATTAGCCTACTGTGCCTCTGTAAAGTAGGTCACAGAAAGTACCCTTTTAAGATTAGTTTACTGTGCCTCTGTCTAGCAGGGACACAGAAGAGATCCCAGGGGTGAATTTGCGATTTCCCATCCACACGTCCAGATTTCGCTTGAAGAGGGTCAGCGAGGGGCTATGTCTAACATGAATTAGGATTCTATTCCAGAGTGAGGGGAGCCTCTGGGAAATGAATCTGTCCCTCTAGCATGTCCTATTTATTTTTCTGCTGAGGTTTAGGTCCCTGGAGCGTGTAGCTCTAAGGGCTTGGATTTTTTGAGGTGGAGCATGTCCATTAATTCTGGGTTTGACATGGCTTTGTATGTCAGGCATAGATTGCCTCTGAGTAGGCGGTAAGCAACTGAGTAGAGCTGGAGTTTTTTTAGTCGAGCTGCATAGGACATCTGTTTGTAGCCCATGATCCTCTTGGTGAGGTACGTTTGGGGTCTCTCCAGTTGCTGCAGGTGTCGGATAAGGTACATCCCAAAAGGGGCATTGTATTCAATTATGGGCCTGATGAGTGACGAGTAGAGGGGCACAATGACCTCTCTTGATCTAGATGTGAACCCTTTCGTGATAAGGTGGGCTATATAGAAGGTCTTTCTAACCACTTTGTCAACGTGATTATCAAAGGAGAGATTACTATCTACTTTGGTCTCCAAATCTCTAATTACTTCTTCCGTACTTAATGGATTACCACCTATGCGGTAATTTGTTCATAGGTTCATAGGTTTATACTAGGCTATCTGCCCTAAGGCATTTATAAGCCTAGCCCAAAGTTTTGTGGCTTACGCCACCCCTTATGTTAAAAAATATTGTGCCCATTAGTTTGTTGTGCCTCTGTCCAGCAGTGACACAGAGATGATTCCCAGGTAAACCTACGATCTCCCATCCACCGGTCAAGATTTCTCTTGAACAGAGCCAGCGAGGTGCTCTGCCTCACATGGACCGGGATTTTATTCCACAGCATAGGGAGTCTCTGAGTGACAAATCTATCCCTCCAGCATGTCATATTTATATCCGTGCTAAGGTTTAAGTTGCTTGCTCTAGTGGATCTGGTAGATTTGGATTTTTTTGAGGTGGAGCATGTCCATTAATTCCGGGTTGGACATGGCCTTGTATGTCAGGCACAGGTCACCTCTGAGCAGACGGTATGCGACTGAATAGAGCTGGAGTTTCTTCAGTCTGGCAGCATATGACAGATTTTGGAATCCCTTTATCCTTTTGGTGAGGAACTTTTGGGGTCTCTCCAATTGCTGCAGGTGTCGGGTGAGATACATCCCGAATGGGGCATTGTACTCGATCATTGGTCTGATAAGTGAAGAGTGCAGGGGAACAATGACCTCACTTGATCTGGATGTGAATCCCTTCATGATCAGGTGGGCAATGTAGAAGGTCTTTCTAACCACTTTAGCAATGTGAGTGTCAAAAGAAAGGCCACTGTCAACCTGGGTCCCCAGGTCCCTGATAACCTCTTCTGTGCTTAGTGGATTGCCACCTATATGGTAGCTTGGGGTTACCTTGTATTTCCCGAAGGGTATGACTATACATTTTTTGGCATTTAACTTCAGGCCATGGCTCTGGCACCAGCTATCAGTTTCCGTGAGACCCCTCTGAAGGATATCTGTGTCCGATGTACTTTCCACTATGGCACCCAGTTTGCAGTCATCTGCAAACTTTGTCAGCCATAGTCCTCCTATGTTTGCCTGTATTTCTGAGAAGTAGATGCCGAACAACAGGGGGCCAAGGACTGAGCCCTGTGGGACACCACTTGTGACCGGCTTGGAGTCTAACATGGTGCCAGCAACTCTAACCCTGTGGGTTCTGTCCTTTAGCCAGTTTGCAACCCATCTTGTGACATATGGGTTTACATTTAAGCTGGTAAGTTTCTCTATAATACCTGAGTGGGGTATTGTGTCGAAAGCTTTTGCAAGGTCAAGGTAGGCTGTATGGACTGCCTTTGCCTCATCAATGGCCTTGGTGACTGTTTCGAAGAAGTCGACCAAGTTCAAAAGGCATGATCTGCCCTTGACAAAGCCAAACTGGGTCGGGTCCAATGTCTGCAAGTCCCCTATGTCTTTGTTTATGAGTTCCATTATGATCCTCTCCATAGCTTTGCAGACCAGGCTTGTTAAGCTTATGGGGCGGTAATTAC
This sequence comes from Protopterus annectens, assembly GCF_019279795.1. Classification (NCBI taxonomy): domain Eukaryota; kingdom Metazoa; phylum Chordata; order Ceratodontiformes; family Protopteridae; genus Protopterus; species Protopterus annectens. Next base: position 159,558,710 of record NC_056727.1, on the reverse strand, counting down.
CAGGGTCCGTAGAGGCACCGCCTTTGTGGAGTGGGACCACAGTTGCCGTACGCCACTCCTTGGGCACGTATCCTGTGGTAAGGCTGAGATTAAACAGCTGCCTTATCTGCGGGTTTAGTTCCTCATTGAGTTTGTGTAGCACACAGCCGGGGACACCATCCGGTCCCATTGATGCTGTGTTTTTAGCTTTAGAGAGAGCAGCTTTTACCTGCGCATTTGAGATGTCTGGGAGGCTACACTCCGCTGGGATAGTTATCTCTCCTTTTGGGGGGGAGAGGGGGGTGAAGTTTGCACTGAACCTGTCTGCCAGTATGTTGGCAATGTCTGTGGGTTCAGTGATTTTTGTATCATTTTGGACTAATTCTGAGCATATCTGGGAGATTCCACCCAGGTTTCTAACATAGCTGAAGAAGGCCTTATGATTGTCTTTTGAATCTATGGCAATTTTTCTCTCAAAGTTGGCCTTGGATGATTTTATGAGTCCATACTAAACCTTATTTCCTACTTTACTTCCACCTGTACTCTGTCTTGCATACTACTTGCACAATTTTCTCCCATCTCTTTTACCTTTACCATATACCTTTTTACTACCTTAAAACTCAACACTAGGCTTTCCCCCTCACACTATATTGTTTTCATAATATTCCTACTCATCTCCCTATGCACATTAATACAGTCCACCTCCTTCAGGTGCATTTTAACTTCTGTACTTGTAAAAACATCTACCCAGGCCTTACTGCTTGATATCCACATAGACAGTTTCACTAACAATTCAGCCACACTAACTGAACTTAGCAATATTCACTTCACTAAAATCCAATTACTTCCCACTACTAACAAAACCAAATATATACCTTACATAGTCTCAAAGTTTATCAATAAAGCTGGCCTTTTCCATCTTGTGATGACCCTCCACCTCTGGGCCAGTAATCAAGGAGCCTCAATCCTCACCACTGGCACCTGTGAGGAACGTTCACTGTGAGGATAACAGGTACACACACAGGATCTCCAGATGCAGCTCTCTGCATCAAGCATAATTTCCCTTAAGAGCATAAAGGGAACACAGTCAGTCCATCTCCAAACCTGTCCCATTTTTTGGTAATGCAGAACATCTCTTAGCATCCCTACATATAAACAATGCTAAACACATATGCGGCAGAGTAGCCTATAAACCCCGTGGTCAAAAGGTCCCAATACTAGATGATTTTCTTTCCTGGACTACCAGCAATATTACCAATGAAACTATTATTATTATGGGTGATATAAACATCAACTGGCAAAATCTAATCACTGACTCCTCAATAAATAGCATAAACCTTCACGACTTTACACAACTTATCACTAGTCCTACCAGAATGCAAAATAATAATCAACTAGATGCAACCTTAGATTGGATCCTAGTAACAGGATCCCCATGAATATTCCATTTCCAGCACTCTCCCAAACACCTTAAGTGACCACTTACCAGCATATAGGACACCTCCTAACAGCCTAAACCCCATACCTATAAAACATCAAGAAATTTAACCAAATTCAACCAACAATTTAACAACATCCTAAAATCCATAACTTAGACCCCATTAAAAACATTACCATTGGAAGATGCTATTATAGTCACCTCAACAGTCTTCTTACATACTCTCAACAGCCTAGCTCCCCTCTGAACAAAAAGGACTAAAATAAACCACTCCCTCTGGCTAACTAAAGCTGCAAAACAAATATTACTGACCAGGGACAGAGCCTGGAAAGAGTAGCCTAACTTTTAGGCTATTAGGTATTTAGTATAACTATACTAACACACTTCCTAGCTACCCAAGTGTATTTTTTTCTGTTGGTTGTTGTTTCCTGTTCTAGGATGGAGAAAGAGAAAGAAAAGTTTTTTTTAAAAAAGTGTAGCTTGCGGGCCCTACAATAAGCTTCACTATCTTCCTGACTGAATCTAAGAGAATTACTACTCCCTACTTACTTAATAGAGCAAGGCAGATTATGTAGTGAGTGGTCCTTCTTGTTCTCAGGCCAAAGACAGAACACAGAATTCTCTGTCTCAATAACAGACTTCTCAAAATAATATCTAAAATATTACTTCTGGGATAGCTTGCAGAACGACATCACGTCTGGTCATCTCACTTCTAGTTCCCATACAAACCCCCTGTTGCTGGAAGCTAGCAGGATTTAGTACCTACCTGTAAAAATACACACACAAGGGCTTTTGCTCAGATCTGTGGCAGGCACAGGAAGTCATAAAGCAATTTCATACCCCTACACTTCCAGAGTAGTAATTAGTTCACCCCAAAGACAATACAGAAATCTTCCAAGTACAGACCGTGTCTCTGGCTGCACTGAAACCTGTGAGATAGCATATTTATGGTCTAGCCTGTAAAGTGATTTAATTTCAGATATATTTTAAAGTTTGCTGGACTGAGGTTAACCTTCCAGTTTCTTTTGTTAAAACATATACATTTAAACAGTTACAAGAGTGCATGTACATTTCTGTTCTCTCCAGTAGGGCACACTGTAGATGCATTTCAAACACAAGCACATTACAAATACCTTTTCAACACAAACATCTGTACAAATATCAGTTCGACATACACAACATACAGTTTTAATACATTTGTAACACAAGCGTCTTGTAAAAATCAGTTTGATACTCACAAATGACATAATTATTTACAAAATTCCAGCTAGTTGTGCTGGCGGTACCTCCTATTGTCACACATCTCATAAACCACCTCTTTAAACTTTCTCAATGTGGGGGTATTCACCCCAATCCTGGACCTAACCGGTCACCCATCTCCCATCAACCTCCCATCAATAAAGATTTGCTACTACCAACACTAAACATTCGTAGCATCTGCAATCAGATTAACTAATTTCACCCATGACTTGCACACTATTCCCCTGATATTGTAGCAGTTACTGAAACCTGGTTAAAACCACATATTCTAGATACTGAAATAGTCCCTCCAGGATATAATAATTTAAGAGATGACAGAACCCATAAAAAGCAGACAGTGTCGCACTAACCTGTCACCTTTGTAATAACCCCAGTCTCCAAACCTGTCCCATCTTTTGGTAATGCAGAATTTCTTTGCAGTGGAGTAGTCTATAAAGCCCCTGGTCAAAATATCCCTTCTTTCCTGGACTACCAGCAATATTACCAATTAAAACTATTATGGGTGATATAAATATCAAATGGCAAAATCTAAACCACTGACTCCCCAATAAATAGTATAAACCTTCACAGTTTTACATACCTTATCACTAGCCCTACCAGAATGCAAAATAATAATCAGCTAGGTGCAACCTTAGATTGGATCCTAGTAACAGATCCCCACAAATATTCCAATTCCAACACTCTCCCAAACACCCTAAGTGACCACTTACCAGCATATAACTAAGACCCCCCCACCCAAGAGCCTAAACCCCATACCTATAAAACATCAAGAAATGTAACCAAATTCAACCTACAATTATTAACATCCTAAAAGCCAAAAACTGGACCCCATTAAAACATTACTATTGGAAGATGCTCTTAGTCACTTCAACAAAGTCTTATTAGATCTCTCAATAACCTAGCACCCCTCCGAACCAAAAGGACTAAAATAAACCACTCATCCTGTCTAACTAAAGCCACAAAACAAATATTACTGAGCAGAGACAGAGCCTGGAAAGAACAGAATAAAAATTAAGCCAACCATCTTCTCTATAAACAGCTACGAAATAAAGCAAAAAAAACCCCAAAAAACAAAACTAGTCATTGCAGGAAAAAAAAAATCTCTCAACAATTATCCAGCCAAAACAATAATCGAAAAAAATTCTAAAAAACTATCTCGGCATTCCTTAGTCCTGGAACCTTACAAAACTCATCACCAGCTCCAGACAAACAAACAGCCATCTCACACAGCTGACATGTTCTCCCAATTCATTGACAGTATACTTAAACTTGTCAATTGTTCTACACCTAATACAAACTCCAGCCATATGGAAAATCTAACCCTAGCAGATTCAGTTAATAAGAACCCCAACACATATACCTTCCCTCTCCATGGAGCCTCTATAGCTAAGCCCATCTCCTACATTCTCTCTACAATCTGTACCTGCCTCACTAATACATACACTTCTTAGCAAACTGACTATGCACTTTTTAGCATTTAGCTTGAGGCCGTGGCTCTGGCACCAAGCATCCGTCTCTGTGAGACCCTTTTGGAGGATGCTTGTGTCAGCTGGAGATTCGATTATGGCCCCCCAGTTTGCAGTCATCTGCGAACTTTGTCAGCCATAATCCTCCCGTGTTAGCCTGAACCTCAGAGAAGTATATACTGAACAAGAGAGGTCCCAGAACTGAGCCCTGTGGGATGCCACTTGTAACTGATTTGGATTCGGACATGGCACCTGCGATTCTGACCATGTGGGTTCTATCTCTGAGCCAGTTTGCAACCCATCTTGTGATATAGGGGTTGATATTTAAGCTGGTAAGCTTATTTATGATGGCTGAGTCGGGTATTGTGTCAAAGGCTTTTGCGAAGTCCAGGTAGGCTGTGTGGACTACCTTACCCTCATCTATGGCTTTTGTAACTGTTTCAAAGAAATCAACTAGGTTTAAGAGGCAAGATCTGCCCTTAACAAAGCCAAATTGGGTAGGGTCCAGTGTCTGGAGGCTCCCAATGTCTTTGTTTATGAGTTCCATGATAATACGCTCCATAGCTTTACAGACCAGACTAGTCAGTCTTATGGGGCGATAGTTTCCGGGGTCCGTTGTGACACCACCTTTGTGGAGTGGGACCACTGTAGCTGTATGCCATTCTTTTGGTACATATCCTGCAGTAAGGCTAAGTTTGAACAGTGACTTAATGTGAGGGTTCAGTTCTTCTTGGAGCTCGTGTAAGACACAGCCTGGGACACCGACCGGTCCCATAGATGCTGTGTTTTTTGCTTTGGAGAGGGCAGCTTTCACCTGTGCATCTGTGATGTCAGGGAGGTTACATTCAGTTGGGATAGGCATTTGCTTCTTTGGGGGGAAGGGGGGGAGAAGTTTGCGCTGAATCTGTCTACCAGGATGTTGGCTATGTCTGTAGGTTTGGTATATTTTCTACCGTTATGCAACAGTTCAGAGCATATCTGGGAGTTTCCTCCCATGTTCCTGACATAACTAAAGAAGGCCTTGTGATTATCTTTAGTGTCTAGGGCAATTTTTCTTTCAAAGCTGGCCTTTGATGATTTTATGAGGGATCGAAGTTTCTTGCTAATACTGATCAGAGATGCCTTCCCTTTTTGGGATTTTGCTCTGTCATGTAGTAGCTTCCCACTCCTGCTGTTTAGCTTATTTATGGCCGGGGTCCACCGGTTTTTGGAGGCGTGAGTCTTGGTTTTATTTGGCATAGCATGATCCATGCATTCCTGCAGGTGCTCACAGAATGCATTTGTAAAGGATTCTGCGGATTGGGCTGTCTTATCCTTTGGCCCAGGGGCTTTGAAGGATTCCACCTCAGTCTTGAGAAGTGCAAAGTTGGCTTTTGAGAAATTCTTTACAATGATTTCCTTGGCTGGGGGTGTGGATGGGATATGGATGTTCAGGGAAATTTGTTTATAGTCTGATCTTACCAATGAGGGATTTACCTCTGGTGTGGAACATAGAGTCCCCAATGTTGGTGATGACCAGGTCCAATATGTTGTTCCCTCTTGTGGGAGTGGTGACCAGTTGTTCCATTGCATTAGAGTTTATAAATTCAAGGAACCATTGGGCAAAGGTGTTTGGGCTTGAGTAGTTTTCCCAGTCAATGCTTGGGTAGTTGAAGTCACCCAATAACAGTGTTTGGAGAGACCTTCATATTCTCCAGTGTTCTCAGGAATGCCAAATGGGGTTCCTGTAATAGGGAGGGTGTCCTGTAGCAGGCTACAAACTGAAAGGCAGTTTTGCCTGCTATTAGTTGCACATGGATGGTTTCCAATGCTTCGTGCAGTGCCACTAACCTGGAGGTGTAGGTATCTTTGATGAATATAGATACTCCCCCTCCTTTTGTGCTTCGGTCCGGGTTTTGGGGCCGAAATGCATGGTATGAGTTGTAACCTGGTAGTGCTGGGGTGCTCTCAGGAGCCTTGAAACCAGGTTTCTGTTACTGCACAGACATTGATTTTCTCCATAGTGAGGAGAGCCTCGAGTGCGTGCATCTTGAGGTTTAGACTTCTGGCATTGAGTAGCATTACCTTTAGTTTTTTTATCCTTGGGTTGTCTATGGAGGTGGGTTTGTCCTTTGAGCCTTGCCTAAAAAAGGCACTATAGGGTTGGCAAGAGCCTTGGCCAGTATAGGAAAGCCTAAGGGTGACAGGTGCAAGCCGTCCCTAGCGAAGCAACGTGGCTTGTCAAGCATGTCATCTCAGGCAGACAGACACTGGATCCCCTTTGAATGACAGCAATACTTTAGCCAATTGTTGAAACTGATCATTTTGTCTTTATACTGTGGCATCATTCTTGGTGAGGGCAAGATGCTACTCAAGGTCAGGGTCATACCAGCCTGGGCTACATGGTCAGAGAGCTCCTCTATGTCTCTTTTCATGTAGTCCAGGGAGGTACATCTCGGGTCATTCACACCAGCATGGACAATGACGGAGTCATACTTGTACTTGCTTTGGAGTGACCGGAGTGCTTGCATTGTGACAGATCCTGGCACCCGACAGGCAGCTTACAGTGACCTTCTCCTTGTTCAGTCTGGTGAGCGGGACGTCAGTGTGCCGGACAATAGAGTCCCCTATAACAAGTGTATTTGGTGTGTTGTTTGGCCTTAAGGGCTGTGATTCAGGCAGACTGATTTTGTGAGATATGTGATTCATGGGTATTGTTGAGGGGTGGCTGTTGCTTGGATATCTGCTTAGGAGGTCTTTGCTGTTTAGGCAGATTTTTATTTAGAGCCTCCAAGTATGTTTTTGTGTGTTTGTGTTGGGTATGCAAATGCAATAGGTCTGTGTGAGACTGGATTTGTGGTGTGGGTGGTTACCTTTTCCTCTTGAGTGACTGTGTCAGTCTTGGGTTGAGAGAGCTCTGCCTCCAATTTGGCTGTGTAACTGCATCTCTCACATGTATTAGAGTTTGTTAGAAGGAGGAGAGGATTGTCTGTGTACATAAGGCAATTGTAACATTGCCTCAAAATTCCCAGATTCACCAGCTGGGCTGGAGAGTAACCTTGAAACTGACCCTTGGACATACCAGATTAATATAGGGAACTGTTTTTTTACTGATCAGATTTGGGAAGGGAACTGATTTTTCACTTGATCAGGAAGGACCAATCGGGAGCCTAATACTTATGAGAAGTCAAGGAAGGTGTAGTGCTTTAGTTAGTGTTTCCTTATAAGAGCTGAGCAAGTGCAGGGCTTTAGAAAGAGAATAGAGTGATTACTTTGAGAGTTTGAACAGTTCTAAGGGAAAAAGTGAATAGCAGACTTTGTGGAGCCTGGAATAGTTTAAACCTGTTTAGGCGGTGCTGCCCGACGCTGCTCAGTGCGCAAAACCGTGCAAAAAGAGAGTTGTAGGGTTTTAAGAGAGAGAGATCAAGGAGTTTAGAATTGACCCAAAATGGCCAATAAAACTACAGCTTCTAGGTAGTAACCACTCCTCCAGGGACAGGCAGGCTTTTCAGTGTTAACCACTCCCACTGGTGAACACAGAGACTTCCCTTTAGCCCAAGCAAGCACTGGTCTTCTAGAAACTTCCAAACAGTTCAGAACAGCAAATCTGTAACTGAATTTTCTTAACTTTCAGAAAGTGGGCAAAAAGCAAGATTTTTTGTTTTTTTTTTCTTTTTGTTGTATTTTAAAGGTAGCAGAGATATACAAGCAGCAAAATAATCACAACAGTGCAATAAATGTCCCCACACTTGAGTGCTAGGTCAAAATCAGGTAAAATGCAGTTTTTAGAGAAAAAAACGATTTTAAATTAAGTGCAAAACAGGAAATGCAGTAAACAGGCTCTAGATGTGTTCCAAGTACTGTTACTGTTACAGATATAAACTTTAGCAAGCCGGAAAATGCCATAAAAATAGACAGCAAAGCAGTAAAACTTAACAAAAAATCAGAAGAAAATACTTAAAATCACAAAAGTGGATCCTTTTCTTCTCTCAGCATTTTCTCCCATTGGTAGGTGCTTCAGCAACAACTAGCAAGCCTGAAAAGACGCCAAAACCACGAGGCAGCTGGGTTTTAAGAGAGAGAGATCAAGGAGTTTAGAATTGACCCAAAGTGGCCAATAAAACTACAGCTTCTGTGTCACCCTGATTTTGCAGACCCCCTCTGCCACGAGACCGGCATCTGCAATTGTTATTATTTCCCCCTCTGCCCCTGGGGGAAATTCACAACGTGCATCAGGCAAGGGTCCCTGGGATTTTTGAAACCACATCTTTCCACCCTTCTGATCCTGTGGGTATAGTGTGGTAGGAGTGGAAAAATGGACTCCGACATCAGAGACTGTCTTGCCGGCACCTGGTAAGCGTGTCTTTCACCTGAGGCCCAAAGAGAGAGGAACCATCAAAGGGGGTATTGGTGAAGGACGCTCTGAAAGGTTCTGCAAACTGACACAGCCGCAGCCAAGAATGTCTCCTAAGAGCGACTCCTGTTCCTGCAGCTCTACTCGCTCCATCGGCTGCGTATGAAATAAGCCTCATAGAGGAGTTGACTATTGAATTAAGTGTTGCCAGCTGGGTAGCTACCTTGGCTGAAGATCCCTCAACTGTGGGCTCTTATAGGGTATCTCCAAGCACTTTTAGGAGATCCCTCTGAAGCCTAGTAAAGTGGGAAAGATAGTTCAGGGACCTAAGGGAGAAGTTCGCTGATGAAAACATTCGCTTCCCATATCTGTCCATCGTACGGGAGTCTTTATTCAGGGGATGGACAGATGAGGAGGTTTCAGCTAACTCTCTCTTGTGGCTGCTGCTACCACCATGGCATCAACTGGGACACCTTTAGTCAAGAATTGTTTGTTTTGGGGGGCTGTGATAAATTTATTGGGTCTCCTTGTGGATCCTTGGGACAGGTTCCATGGAATCTGGAGGTGACCAAGCCTTTCGAGACACTACAGACACGAGTGGGTCAAAAGGCGGAGACACCCAGGAGGTGGAAGGTCGGTAACCAAATGCGTCCAGGTATACAGACTAGTCCTCGGAGGGGGCTAGGGAAGTCCAGCTAAACCTCTGCCTGAGAATCTCGAGGATGTACGAAAAGGGGACCTTGGGGATCCCTCCGATTCATCCAGGTCTGTATCTGAGGTGACAGACTCAGGGGAGGCTTGGTGCTTCCTCTTGCACTTTTTCTTCTGGAAAGCCTGCTCAGAATGCTCTGGGAGGTTTCGGAAAAAGAGGGTTCACCCAGTGGGGTGTCCTGTGGTATAGGTTCCCTATGCTTTGGGGCTGGAGGAAGAGCAGAGGTTGTCACAGGCACCGAGAGGGATGGAGCCAATTGAACCGAAAGTGGGGCTGTCTATGGGAACAGCACTTTCCGCATAACCTCAAAGGTGTCACGGTCTTGACACAGAGGGCTCCAGCTCCAAAGAAACAGGAATCCCACTCTGCGCTGAGGGCGACTGCTCCGAGGCCGATGTGGGAGCGGAGTTCAACTGAGTTGATGCTCTGAGAGGGAGAGCGGGGTCGGACAAGGGTCAGATGCCAGTTCCCCCCTCGGAGCCGACGAGAGAGCTTCTGTGCCCAGATACCTCAATGGGAGGAAGAACCGAGGTAATCTGAGTCAACCGGAGCTGAAGAGGATGTCATCGGAGCCGAAGGAACCACTATCGGAGCGTCCATGGACTCTGGCTCCGAACTAAGCATAGTCGGAGGAGGAATCGAAATAGAGGTGGATGGAGCCGAAGCCTGTTGAGGCAGGCCCGAAAGCATTTTAGCAAGAGCCTGTGACTTCAGCAACCTACTAACCAGTCTCTCCACATCCTGATCCAATAACGTCGAGGATCGAGAGGAGTGGGAAGATGATCGATGACTGGACTTGCTCTGAAGTAAGGGTGATGTGGCACCGAGCAAATCGGCTCTAATGAAGGAGACCTAGCTCATTTGTGGCTCCGAGACTGCTCCGAAGTAACAGTTGGAGTCGACGGAGGAGTAGTGTTGTCAGTGCCAGAGGGCACCGACACACTTGCTTTGTCAAGCTCACAGGTCGGTTACGAACATGGAGCCCTCTGCTTGACTGGTTTCAAAGGTTTCATTGGCTGAGATGCTTTACCCGGAGAATCCTGTTTTAACAATCCACGGAGGATAAGCTTGTTTTTCTGCTCCTACAGGACCCTTGGACTAAAGTCACGACAAGTAGAACAAGAGTCCTGCAGGTGCAGAGCTCCCAAGCAGTAAGCACAACTAGTGTGCCCATCTGCCAGAGACATCTTCTGACAGCACGAGTCACACTTTTTAAAACCTGAGGTTTTAACTTCCTTCGATATTTTGAAGTACCAAAAAGACACACTACAACAGTAAACTTAAAATTATATTAATAAAGACCTTAAAGGAGAGCCTCTAACTTAAACGGCTGTCCTTAATGGGGGCAGGGGGAGAACTCTCTAAGTTAAACGAGTTAAGGGAATAACAGAAGGCCTAGTGACTAAGGGGCGATGGCCAACACAGCACAAAAAACACCACAAGAACGAGACAAGGGGTTTACTATAAAAGAAACTTACAAACTACTATAAGAGAAAAAATATCAATTTTTTTAAGCAAATTATTTGAATTTAATAGAGAAAAAAAGTTATACTAAGCCTGAGCCAGTATTGACTCAACCTCGCAGCTAAAGTGGCAAATGAGATTTGGGTAGCTGACGCTGGGCATTCTGGGATAAGGGGTAGCGTCGAGCCAGTAAAGAGCTCTCGAGCTATAGTAAGTGGCCGAGTCGGAGCTGAGGATCGGCTCCAGACCCATCCAGCAAGAAGGAAGGCGAGATTGGACAACTTAACATCTATCCTTCAAAGTCAATGTTTTTTTGGAGGGCAGTCACGGCCTCCCCCAGCGAAGTCAAAAAAAAGTCTGGCAAGAGTCCTCAGCACCTTAGGACTCCACTACAAACCCCACCTCAAAAACAGTCCTTTCCAGACAGACCAGGGTTCATTTGACTATTTCCATCCTACAATCTCTGGGGTTCAAATTCAACTTCCAGAAATCTGCTCTTTCTCCATCCCAGGACCAGATATTTCTGGGATGCAGCCTACAAACGGACCTTATCAAGGTCTCCCTCCCCACTCAGAAGACTCAGGAGCTCATTTCCTTTTTCCAAAGCCTCTTCCCACTGACTTGCATCACGGCCAGGACCTTTCTCAGAACCCTGGCATCCACCATTCCAGTGCCTCCTACAGTCAGGAGCAGCCTTAGGCCAACTGGTGCCCTAGGCAAAAGGGCTCCAGGACACCCCCACCACACCACACGGTGCCCCCATTCTGGTCTACTTACAACAAATAAATACTGGAAAAGCACCCCTGCTAGACTAGTGCCCTAGGCGGCCGCCTAGTTGGCCTATGCCTAAGGCTTGGCTATATCTACAGTGGCTCCTGAAATCAGTACGGATGTAATATGCACACCACCTTGAGTTCCTACTTCCATTTCTCCCTTACCTGAAGAGGGAAATTACCTGATGGATTCAACAGCTAACTGTCAACCCAGTTCTCCCACTCCATCCTTTACCACCAGTTCAGGAAATGTTCATAGACACCTCAGAAGCAGGATGGGGAGCAGCTTTCAGCTCTATAAAAGCACAAAGGACCCGATCCCCCTCTCAAAGAAGAAAACACATCAATGTAAAAAAATGAGGGCACTCCTGCTTGACTGCTCAGGCTAGCTCTGCCACTCCGGGAACTGGCTGTCAAACTAAAAAATCCCCTCAAGGCTGTGTATATCCCCTCCAGTCAAAATGTAGTGGCAGACACATTCAGCAAGTCCAAAACACAATCATGTTTTCCAGGACATTGTCCACAGATGGGGTACTCCACAAGAAGACCTTTTTGCCTCCCCCATGAACAGGTACCCTCCACGATTTTTTGCCAGCGATCCTTATTTTCTGGTCTGGAAGGTGTGCACCCTCAGCTTTTCATGGAAGGGGATGTATCTGTATGCATTCCATCCCCTTCCTCTCTTTCCAAAAGTCCTGCTAAAGATTCAGCAGGACAAACCAAGAATCTTGATGGTGACCCCCTTTTGGCCAAGACCGCATTGGTTCCCCCTGCTCCTGCATTTAGCTAAGGGCAGTCGCCACAAGTTACCTCACAGAGTGGACTTTCTCACACAACAGAAAGGAACTCTAATCCATCCCCAGTTGTCTGCCCTTCAGCTGACATTGTGAGTGATAAGGTCTTAATTCCTTTCAGACCCCTATTTTTCAGAGGATATGCTCAGGGATCTGCAGGAGGCCAGGAAACCAAATGCAAGAAAATCTTACTTAGCCAAATGGAAGAGATTTTCGATCTGCTGTTTTTGCAAAACCAGGACCCACTGACGGTGGGAGTCGCTCTGGTTCTCTCATACCTGTGTGAATTACTGTATGCTGGCGTAACTTTTCAAAGTGCACTTGTCAGCTGTTTTTGTCTGTCTGCCTCTATCTCCTCCTTTAGCTGCCAGATTTTAGGCTAAACCGTTCTTAAAAGGTGTCCTTCACATAAGACCCCCCCCCCCAATAAAACCTGTCACCCCCTGGGATCTTACCTTTATATTAGAGAAGCTGATCCTTGCTGCTTTTGAACTAGCAGCTTTTACTTCCTTGAAGTTTTGTTCCTGGAAAACTATTTTGTTGCTTGATCAACCTCAGCCAGAAGGGTTTCTGACCTTCAGACCCTAATGGCTTCCCCTCTTTTCTTGGTGTTTCACATAGACACTCTCTCTCCACACCAACCCAACCTTTATGCCTAAAGTGGTAAATGAGTTATCCCTCAACCAGTCCATCCATTTACCTACCTTCTTCCCCACTCCACAGAACTCTGTGCAGAGAGGATTTTGCATACCTTGGATGTACACAGACAGCTTAGGTTCTACCTTTACAAATCAAAGGATGTCAGGAAATCAGACCAGTTATTTGTCTCGTTACACCGTAGAGCTTTAGGGTTCCCTGTCTCTGAACACACTGTTTTCAGATGGATCTCTAAAGCCATTTCCTTCTGCTACGAGCACCATGGAAAGAGCCTCCCTTCTCGTGTTAAAGCACATTCTACCAGGGCTGTTGCTTTCTCTGGTGCCTTCTTCCAAGGAATGGAAACTTAACTCCATTCTGGAGGCAGCCACCTGGTCTTCAGTCTATACCTTTACGAAACTCTACAAATTGGACAACATTTCCAAATCTATGGCAGAGTTTGCAAGGTCTATTCTCCATGGCTTCATGGAAAGCTCCTCTGCCCCTACCTCCTCTTTTTCCTCATGAGCTTTGGTATTCTCCCTAATGTTAAGAATACTGCAACAGAGGACTAGAAGGACCTAGATTAGTCGCGTAACGATATATGTCCTTCTCTTTTGTGTTGCAGTATTCCATCCCCCTCCCCACCTCGACTTTGTTCTTGTTTGGATGTACTTGACCTACAATACTCCCTGTTGGGACACTCAGTTCTGAGGAGGGTGCATGCATACATCACTTTTATGGCTGATGCCCAACAGCAGCCTACATGCGACATACCACGCAACCATAGTGGTAATAGTCTTACAACTGGCCGATGTCAGGTCGTCACAGCAGGCAACTTCCCCATGTTAAGAATGCTGCAACAGAGAAGAGAAGGACATCTATCATTGTGATAAGATTTTGCACAACTAATTTCCATGTATGCTTCCCCCTTTTGAGCCTGCTGCATCAGCTGACATCAAGATGCTCACCAGGAAAACGACCTTCTTTGTTGCTCTTGACCTCTGCTAAGTGTATTTCTGAACTTCAAGCCTTAATTTGTAAAGAACCCTTTCTGATCTTCCTCAAGGGCGGGATTACTCTGCACCAGTCCCTGCTTTAAGAATAAAGTGCTGTCTGAGCTGTCTTTAACCAAGCCGTATATTTTCCTGTTTTCTTTCTTTCCCCACAAAATAAAGATGAAAACTGCTGCACTCCTTGGATGGTTTTACCTAAACAAAATAAAGAAAATCTGACCAGCTGTTTGTACCCTTTGAAAAGGGAAAGAAAGAAAGAAAACCTGTGAACAAATGGGTGATGTGTAAATGGATTGTAAATTGTATCTTCTTCTGTAACTGTCATCACTGAAAGGCAGCAGCACAGTCAGAACTCATTCCATTATGGCATCTGCTGCTACCAGTGCCTTTTCTCGGGATTTTACACCCATAGCATGTTAGAGGCAGATAGTTGGACTTCAATCTTGCATTTTTTTGTGAGACAGTATAATTTAGAAGATGCATCCAGGGCAAAACTAGTTTTCATTCAGCCATCGTACAGATTTGGTTTCCCCTGGTCCACCCTCAGGCCAGCTTCATAGTTATCTTTAGCTCCAGATATCTTCCCAAGAGTTATAACTGCAACAGTGAACATTGAAGGATGTGGAATGACTGTGCTAAATACTTAACATAAATGTATACATGGGAGTAGGTTCACTTTTGCAGTGCAAACTGCCACCCATTTGCCCCTTTCTCCTAGACTCCCAAGGTTGGGGTGGGTGCCTTTCTCCACTCTAGGTAGGTCCTTCTTCCTGTATTCCTTGTTGTGGTCTGGGAACATATCCTAGCGATCATGCTTTAGGTACCCTGGAGAAAATGCGACTGCAGACTGTGGCAAAGTCATGAAGATGGTGATATCTGACAGCCCTTTATAATACCAACATCCTGACATCAGAGGTGAAATCTATTATTCAGGCAAACCTTGGGCTTCAGCAAGGCAGGACTTCCCAAGAGCTCTTAGTTCAACAGTGAAGCTATTCAAACATCTACATTTATGTAACTAAATAGAAGTGTACTTTCTGAGGCCAAACACAGCGGCCATTTTTTTTACTGTGAAAAATGGGTTCATTATAATATCATTTTGCAGGTTGCAATAAATTTGCCATTAGTATGTATTTATGTAAATTATGTATGTAGGTATGCCTTTCACTAGAAGTTTGTAAAACAAAATTTTATGTATAAAGTTGTGCAGTTATTGGTAAAACTGACTTCCTTTGAGAAAACAAGAATTATTGTCCCATCCCTGTGTCCTAATGTACACCAGTGCAGTTTTGCAACTGGCACAATCTGAACAAAATACCGTGGCCAGTTTAAAAAGAAAATAGTTTTACCATTGTTGAGTATGTAGCTTTACTTGCGATCGGCTACAGGAGTATGATATGAGGAAGTAGATCCCAGCACATCAGGAAAGTTTAAACAAATAGAGTGGCATTACTCTGCCATGCAGATGAGCTGTACAAGTTGCATTTAATCAAAAATTAGACTAAATGCTGCAGTTCTTTTCATTTTCTTGGCTCATTTACTGAGAATAGAAAGATAAATTCAGGATTCTACTCAAAAGCAGAAAATGGAAATAGGAAACAAGTTTCACAAGTTTAATTTAAAATCAGTAACATTAGCTATAAAGTACAAGTCTTATAGAAATGTAAAATATACTGAAAAGAAATGTCTGACTTAATAAAGTGTTGTACCTTGTTTTTCACGTAGAGTATTAAGATTAGATTTAAAGTCATAACCACATCATTATGACTTCTCGACATGAATGCCAAGAAATTCACCTTGAGAATGAAGTTCATGAGGTGAATTTTGGCTTCCATGTTGAGAACACCATAATCAAAGGTTACAACATGGGAACACTCATAAATCCTTGTAGTGCATGGAGCTTTATCTGCTCCATGTTTTACTGGTTACAGAAAAAAAAAAGAGCAAAAAAGCGCAAAGCATTTTACTATTTTTAAAAGCCAGTAAAGCCCTTAGCAAGCAATGGCAGTATTCAGTGCCTAGCACATAGCCTGATATTAACAGCACTTAGAAAGACGCTTAACAGTTAAGCACCTTTTAAAGTTCTGTTAAAGTTCTGTTAAGAGTGAGAGAAGCGCTGAACTAGGTTGTCTTTTTCCTGATATTGGAACATACCAGAGTGCTCCAGGCACTACAGTGAGGTTAATGTTAAGGCCTGTCATTACTCCATACAAATGTAATGTCATAGTAAAAATGGCATTTTTTTAAAATACAAGACAAACAGTGTTGTGATGAACCTCTGAGACTTTCAAGTAATTAGTTGTAAAACTGCTGCTTATAGGTGTTTACTAGGCTAACAACTCAAGGGCCTTTTTAAGCCTAGCCATGTATCCCAAATCTCTGACAAGTTCTGATACCCTTGATAAGTGTAAGCATGGGCCTAGGAGATGGACCATTTACAGGATGCCTGTGTCCATTCGAGACATAGGTGCCAAACCAGAGATGAATTTCCGGTTCCCTATCCAGTTGTCTAAGTTGCCCTTGAATTGGGTTAGGGAGGAACTCTGCTTCACATGGATGGGGAGCCTGTTCCATAGATTGGGTAGTCTCTGGGATACATACCTGTCTCTCCAGCAGGTCCTGTTTATATCACAGGCAAGGTTTACATCTTTAGAACGGGTAATTCTGGTGCTGTTTGTTTTGTGGATATGCAGGAGGGCCCAGCAAAGTGAGGTTTGACAATGCCCTGTGTTACCAGGCTTAGATCTCTCCTCAAAAGCTTGTAGGAGACGAGTACTGGGATAGGGCCTTGAGGTGGTCTGCATAGGACATTTTACTTGCACACCCTGTATTCATTTAGTGAGGAACCTCTGTCGACATTCCAGTTGTTTGATATGCCTGGTTAGGAACATACCAAAGAGGTCATTGTACTCATTGATAGGTCTGATGAATGCTGAATGCAGTGGAACAATGACTTCCTTGGACTTGGGTGCCATACCTTTGTTTATAAGTTGCGAAACATAGAATGATTTCCTCACTACTGTAGACACCTGATGGTCAAAGGCTAGGTTACTATCTCTGTGTCCCTACGTCCCTGACTACTGGGTCATCTTTAAGGGGTGTGTTGTCAATATGATAGTTTCCAGGGATGGATAACTTCCCAAAGGATACTGTTATGCATTTCTTGGCATTTAGTTTTAGTCCGTGGCTCTGTCACCAGTTGTTTGTCTGCATCAGCCCCCTCCTGAAGAACATTTGTGTCAAGTGTGGGATTCAGTGACCGCTCCTAATTTGCAATGTTGTGCAAATTTAGTCAGAGACCACTGACATTGGCTTTGACTTCTGAGAAGTTAATGCCAAAAAGGAGCGGTCCAAGGACTGTTCTCTGAGGGACTCCACTTGTGACTGGCCTCTTTGTAGAGGTGGACTCCCCAATTCTAACTTCCTGGGTCCTGTCTGTGAACCAGTTGGCTGTCCACCAGGTGACATACAAGTTTGTACCTAACCTCTTGGGTTTGTCAACAATGCCAGGGTGGGGTGTTGTATCAAATGCTTTGGCCTGGTCAAGGTAGGCAATGTGAACCTTTTCTCTGAACCTTTTCTCCCTCATCCATTGCTTTGGTTACCTTCTCAAAGAAGTCCATCAGGCTGAGTAGGCATGATCTGCCGTCGACAAAACCAAACTGGGTTAGGCTCAATGTCTGGAGGTTTACTATATCCCTCTTGATCATCTCCATGATAATTCTTTCCATGGCTTTACATAAGACTAGTGAGACTTATGGGTCTGTGGATGGCCCAGTTTTGTGCAGAGGGATGTCTGTTGCCATTCTCCATTCATGAGGCATGAAGGCTACAGTTAAATAGGTCATATTTCGTACGATTTAGAAAGCATCCTGGGATATTGTCTGGGCCCACTGATGATGCAGTGTTCTTGATCCTGGCGAGAGCATTTAAGGACCTGTTCCCTAGTGATAGTAGGGGGAGTTATATATGATGGTATATCCTGAGGGAAGGTTGAGGGGGGGAGAGGGGTAAAGTTGAAAGCTGAATTTTTCAGCCAGGAGGTTTGCTGTATCTTCTGGTTCAGTATAGGTGGCTCCATTTACAATGAGCTCTATTGCTTTGAGGTTGCAGACATAGCTAAAGAATGCTTTGTGGTTGTCCTTTGCCTGGGAGGCCAAACTTACTTCCAATTTAGCTTTCATAGACTTTATTTTTCAAGTGAGTTGTTTCTTTAGTTTGAAAGTGCGATTATCCTGCTGGGTGCTGCACCTCCTAATTTTTGCCATAATTTTCTTCCATCTGTTATACAGCCTATTGATTTTGTGATTCCACCAGGGTGGCTTGTTTTTGAGTTAGTTCTGTACTTCTTCCTTGTGGGTGCAGTTGCCTGTATGCAGCTATTAACATGCTTGTACAGGGTTTCTGTGAACAGTTCTGTAAAGGCAGCAGTGTTCTCAGGGTTTATGGGTGCTTGAAATTTTGCCAGGTTATCACTTAATAGCAGGAGATTAGTCTTAGAGTAGTTCCTGAATATTCCAGGTTTAGCTGTGGGTCTAGGTTTTATTTTTACTTCAAAGAAGACCATTTTGTGGTCTGACCTTACCAGGGAAGACATTACACTAGGGGGTGTGGAACACTCTCCCTTATTAGTGAGGACCTGATCCAGTATGGTTGCACCTGTGATTGGTGTATTGACTATCTGGTCCAGGAAGTTTGTGTTTACAAATTCCAGGAATCAGTGCATGTGCATTTGGTGTTGTATAGCATTCCCAGTTAATAGTGTGGTAATTAAAGTCGCACATGAATGTAGTATTGGGTTGGATGGTAAATGTTTCTAATAAGTTTAAGTACATTGTACGGGTTTCCTCAGTCATAGAAGGGGACCTGTTGCTTGCAAGGAAGTGGTATTTGATTTTGCCTGTGGTGATTTGAACATGGAGCAGCTTAAGTGCATTGTCCTGTTTGGCCAGCCTTGAAGTATATTTATTTTTGATGTAAATAGAGACACCTCCACCTTTAGTCCCTGCCTGTGAAGTAGCTGGTCTAAATGTGTGCAAGACATTATAACCTTGCACTGTTGGTGTGCTTTCCACAGCTTTAAACCATTTTATATTCAGCACTACAGGTTACAGTTTGTTTTTACAACCCCTTGAAGAGCAGAAAGACTTTCAACATGTTTTGAATACTTTTTTTGTGCATAAATTGCAATTTATTTTCCACATTAAAACATTATTCTGTATGTATGTTTTAATCCAAACAAGTGTTTGATTCCAGACTCATCTGCCAGTTAACAAGTAGACACTGCTTTTATAATATGTGTACACCAAGACTGGATGCATTGTATTGTTGAACCAGTCTCGTGGCACAGAGGCAACCTGTCTGTCTGTACTGCTGGTATCCAAGTTTGGGAATGAACTCATGCTGCCAGTAGGTCAGTCCAATGGGACAGGATGCTGTGGACAACTACCAGCTCTACTATCTTGGGTGGAGGAACCCAATGACTAGGCAAACTCTAGTACAGACAAGGAGCCTTACAGGACATCACAGGTTTAACTCTGGGGACTGCGATAACCAGTTCAACAGCTAAGATAATTGACCAACTGCAGTGAAGGTAACTGCTCCCAGGCTTCATGCTCATTACTACCCATTGGATCCGTCTCTCCTCTGGTCTAATGGGAGTACCATTGAGGTCTGCTTCTCAAGGAGTTGGGGAGACCCAGCTGACAGTCATGTTTGTGTATCTGGCAACGAGCAGTTGGGAGAGTCGGGGATGGATAAGTGCAGAAAATGAGAACAGCCAGAGGATGTACAAGGTCAGAAGGGGGTCGGGGAGTGAATAAAAAAAATGAACACTATTCAACTGTATCCAGCTTCAGGATATTGCAGACAAATATATAAGTCTTTATACAGTAGTCCTGCTTCATACACCAAAAGCAGATGCAGTAGACTCATCTAAGTATAGACTGATAATCTTAAAATTTGTGCTGCAGTGCTAAGAAATATTCTCATTTGAGTCCACTTTTAATTAGATGAGACAAGTTGAAGATCAAATATGAATAATTTACTATTTATAATCTTGATGGATAGTTCAAGAAATTTGATCAGGTTGATTGCATAATTTTCCCCGGAGTTATTTTTAGAAAGTGTTAAACAGTTGTACCATAATTCATTGGTCCTGTTTATCTTTTACATTCAGGAATGATTTGCATTAAACATGGAAGTAGATAGGCTACCATTTAGGTGTCTATTTAGTTTATACACAGAGCCTCTGTTTTTATACATAAGGCAACAGAAATGTACAATTTCTTCAGGCAAATTAAGATGCTAATTCCCTTAATGGCTTTATGTGTGCACTGTTGATATTTACTTTTGATGTCCAGTAAATGATGTAAATGGTATTTTAGATTCAATTCAAACATTTGCAAATATTTCTAATTATAAGTTAAATACAAACAAGTTATCTTCCTTATTTTTATTGTATATTACTAATGGTTTTATAGGTTCATAGGTTGGTACTAGGCTATTGGCCCTAGGGCCTATACAAGCCTAGCCTTAACAATTCCCTGGCTATTTCTTCCCACGGTATTTACTTCCCTGGACCCCTGTCTAGAAGGGTGACTGATGTGATCCCCGGGGTGAATTTCCTATCTCCCATCCAATCATCAAGGTTCCTTTTGAAGAGGGCCAAAGAGGCGCTCTGCTTGACATGTATGGGCAGTCTATTCCAGAGTCTGGGGAGTCTCTAGGTCAGGAACCTATCCCTCCAGCATGTTTTGTTCATTTTGATGACAAGGTTTAGATCCCTGGAACGTGTCTGTCTGAGGGATTGGGATTTCTTTAAGTGTAGCATGTCAAACAGCTCTGGGTTTGACATGTCCTTGTATATTAAGCAGAGATTGCCTCTGAGTAGACGATATGCCACAGAGTATAGATGGAGTTTTTTTAGATGGTCAGCATAGGGCATCTGCTTTAGGCCTGTGATTCTTTTAGTGAGGTATTTCTGTAGCCTTTCCACTTGTTGCAGATGTCTTGAGAGGTACATACCAAACGAGGAGTTGTATTCTATAATGGGTCTAATGAGGGATGAGTACAGTGGGACAATGACCTGTGTTTTTTTCTGGATGAAAAGCCCTTAGTGATGAGGTGTGCCACATAGAAGGATTTCCTGACTGTTGTGTCAATGTGGTTATCGAAGGTGAGACCACTGTCCACCTGTGTCCTTAAGTCTCTTATATCACATCTTCAGTGTTTAGTGTACTACCATCTATGTGGTAATTCACGGGTACATGTTTTTTTCCCAAAGGGGATAACTATACATTTCTTGGCATTGAGCTTGAGCCCATGGCTCTGGCACCAAGCATCTGTTTCTGTAAGGCCTTTTTGTAGAATATCTACATCATCTGGGGATTCAGTAATGGCTCCCAGTTTGCAGTCATCTGCGAACTTTGTTAGCCAGAGTCCCTTAGTGTTGGCCTGTACTTCAGAGAAGTAGTTGCCAAACAAGAGCGGTCCCAGGACTGAACCCTGAGGTACTCCACTTGTCACTTGTCTGGAGCTGGATTTGGAGTCGGCTACTTTTACAGTGTGGGTTCTGTCAGTAAGCCCATTGGCAGCCCATCGAGTGACGTAGGGATTAATGCCCAGCTTAGTAAGTTTATCTATGATTCCAGAGTGGGGGATGGTGTCGGAGGCCTTGGCGAGGTCCAGATAGGCTGTGTTGTCCACCTTACCCTTGTCCACGACTCTAGAGACTGATTCGAAGAAGTCAGTCAGGTTCAGGAGACAAGATCGGCCCTTCACGAGCCCAAACTGCGTGGGGTCCAGTGTTTGAAGGTTGCCAATGTCTTTGTTTAGAAGTTCCATGATAATACGTTCCATGGCCTTGCAGATCAGGCTCGTCAGTCTGATGGGGTGGTAGTTCCTAGGATCTAAGGTGAATCCCCCTCTTGTGGAGTGGGATAACTGTAGCTGTGCGCCACTCAGTGGGCATGAAGCCTGAGTTGAGGATATGATTAAACATGACACTTAGGTGAGAGGTACCAGTTCATTTTGTAGTTCATGTAGTACACAGCCTGGGATGTCATCTGGTCCCATGGATGCTGTATTCTTAGCTTTGGAGAGTGCGTTTTTTTACCTGTGTGGCTGTTATTACCGGAATTTGGCAATCTTTCGGTATTGAGATGGGCCCTTTAGGGGGTGAGAGAGGGGTGAAGTTTGCACTGAATCGATCTGCCAGGATATTGGCAATATCCTTGGGATCCAGTATATTTAATGCCATTCTGTTGTAGCTCACAGCAGATCTGAGCATTGCCATTTAGATTCTTGACATAGCTATAGAATGCCTTGTGGTTGTCTTTGGAATCTTTGGCAATTTTATTTTCGTAACTAGCTTTGGGGGATTTTATGAGGGATCTCGGCTTCTTACTGAGGCTGGTAAGGGAGTTTTTTGCATCCTGGGATTTTCCTCTTTTCTGCAACAGTTTCTTCCTTTTGTTGTAAAGTTTGTTTATGGCAAGGGACCACCAAATTGGTTTCTTTTTTTTGGAGGAGAGTGTCTTGGTTCTATTGGGGATGGCACGATTCATGCACGAGTGGATGTGCCCATACAACGCCTTAGTGTAGGATTCAGCAGTCGAACTTTCAGTTCCCGTCTGCATGGATGTCATGAAGTTTGTCACTTCTGACTTGAGTAACATGAAGTTGGCTTTGGAGAAATTTTTTACGGAGGTTTCCTTACTGGGGAGTGGAGGTGGGATGTGGATGTCAAGGGTGATTAGCTTATGGTCAGACCTGACCAACGAGGGGGTGACTCTGAGACTGACAGATGATTTAAAGTACTTAGGAGTTTGGTATTTTATAAATGCATGACATTTTCACCTTCAAAATATTACTATTCCTGGAATAATATTATATTATATTCAAAAAGGTGGACTGTTAAAATGTGTTAGTTAACCAAATTTTTTAGATTCCAAACATCTCTCAGAATACCGTGTTAAAGTGGTTATCCCTCAAAGGGTAGAAAGGTTAAGAATTCTGATTTCAAGTGGTATTACATCATGTCTGGAACAGAGAAGCTTTTGAGAACTGTAGTATTTCTTTGTAATAGAGAAACAAGTGAATCCTCTTTATAGATCCATATCTCAAATAGCATTATTTTAAAGGTGAAGAGAGTAATTGCAAATAATTACCAGTTCTGTCAAGTCTTAATATCAAGAAACTTGAAAATTCCAGTGTAGCTAATTGATGTGGTTAAAAAAAAAATCTTTTTTGGTAATGATGTAAATTTTATGTCAGCTTAGCCTTTTTTCAACCAGTTATCAACTGTTCAGTTGTTCTGATTGAGCAAAAGTAATTAAAATGGAGTATTTCTTTTGTTGAGTAATTATAACTTACTGGGTTTAGTCCATGATCATCTAGTTACTACAAAGTTGAAAATTCTGAGAACAAATTTTGAACCACTGCAGCATTTTAAAATGAGCATGCACAATCTTGACAAATTATTTTAACTAACTATAAAAGAACAGTTTCAGTCTCATATAAAATTCAGTTACAGATAAAATATGAAAAAGACCCAGGGGCTCAAAAATTCAAGGATATTGTAATCAAGAAAAGTTGGCTTTATTTGTAAACAATATTATTTTGTATGTGATAAAACCAGAAAATTGCATCTTAGTGTTGTGGAACATCTCAAGTCTTTTTGGGATATAAAATTAATGACGATAAAACAAAGACTATAACTGTAAACTGTGTATCCACACATGAATTGATTCAGTAATACCTATAGACATGTTAAAATGAAGTATTTAGGAGTATGGATTAAAAGAACTTCTGTTATGTCCGCTAAGGGTATGTTACAGATAGTGGCATATTTTTTATCAACCAGAGGAGAAGTTGCAGGCAATAATTAATCAAGAGTTGAAGGAATTTATCTGCGAGGGGAATAGGGCAAGGGTCAAGTGGGATAAGTTGATCCATCTAATAGAACAAGGTGATTTAGGTTACCTGATTTGAAGCAATATTTTACAGCTGCACAGTTAATCCTTGATTATGTAACACAAACAGAAAGCTACAATTCAAAGTGGAAAGGGATGATGATGAAATGGGCTGGGGATTCAAGAAGTAAAGAGAGAGTGGGATTTTGTATGCAGATCCTTAAGGAGAAGAACAGCCATACAGAATATTATATGAATAAAGTAACAGGAAGTATTCTGAAACAAAGCCAATATGACAACGGAGAAAGGAGAGTCTGCTGATAGGGAGGAATGCAGTTATGGGTACAGAGATAGGCAAGAGGGGGCTGAAATTTACTGGAGAAAACTGAAGGAAATAAGGTACTGGGAGCAAATAACTATAGAGGGGAAAGTAATTGAATGGGACAAAGCCAAGAAATCATTTGGGCTGCAGGCTAGAGTCTGCCTTCCCTGTCAGGGATTGGTATCAGAGTATACACAGAGAGAAAGGAACCGGAAAATATTAAGTGAAAGATCTAACCTGGTAGAGTTTTTGTTGGAATCTAGAGCAGAAACTGCTGTTAAAGGAATAATTATTAGGGTACATAAAATATTGTTTGATAACTATAGGAGTCAATCAGAGGAGGTTAGAAAAGATTGGAAAAAAAATTGGTTAAGCAATTCACAAAGAAACAAAGACTCCCAAGTATGCATCATAGTCCGGAAGATTTAGGATTTTTCCTTGGAAGTATTTCCATAGGTATTTTTTTTAACCCAAACACACTATATAAAGAATTTTTAAGGAGGTATGATGAGGAAGAAAGAGGTAAGTGGGAACATATGTTTTGGGATTGTAATTAGTTGCCAGGCTTTTAAAATTTCCCTACAGAGTACTTTGTCCGAAATAGTGAGTAAACAAATGGGTGTAACTAAGGAAATAATGGAAGTGATTCTTCTGAGCTGATGTACAGGATCTGAATTGTCTAGACATATACAGGCCTTGTTAAGTTTAATTCTAGTGGCTGTAAAAAAAAATACTAGAAAATGGAAATCAATTGAATATTGCAACAGAGATAAATGAACTGAAAGTAGGATCTTTAGAAAAGGGTAGGAGCAAGTTACATAGAAACATGGAAATTATCGGAACTGTACATGTAGAATAATGTTTTGGAGGAGTGAGCTTTATGGAAAGGCAGAAATTGAGCAATTTTTATATAGAGGTGAAGAAGAGAGTAAAGGCAGGATGGAGTGGATGGAGAAGAGTGTCAGGAGTGATTTGTGACAGACGAGTACCTGTAAGAGTGAAAGGGAAGGTCTACAAGAGGGTAGTGAGACCAGCTATGTTATATGGGTTGGAGACAGTGGCATTGACAAAAAGGCAGGAGTTTGAGCTGGATGTGGCAGAGTTAAAGATGTTAAGATTTGCACTGGGTGTGACTAGGGTGGACAGGATTAGGAATAAGTATATTAGAGGGTCAGCCCAGGTTGGAAGGTTTGGAGACAAAGCCAGAGAGGCAAGATTACGTTGGTTTGGACATGTGCTGAGAAGGGATGCAGAGTATATTGGGAAAAAGATGCTAAGGATGAAGCTACCAGGTAACAGGGAAAGAGGAAGGCCTAAGATAAGGTTTATGGATGTGGTAAGAGAGGACATGCAGGTGGTTGGTGTGACAGCAAGATGCAGAGGACAGGAAGAAATGGAAACAGGTGATCCACTGTGGCGACCCCTAACGGGAACAGCCAAAAGAAGGTGATGATGATGATATAATATTGGATTGGTGGTAGTTCTACAGAAAACAAAAGTGATGTGTAGTGTTTGTAACTCGCATTGGTGGTAGTTCTACAGAAAACAAAAGTGATGTGTAGTGTTTGTAACTCGCAGTATGTTAATGTGGTGCGTTTTATGTAAATGTATCTTTGCTTATGTCTTCAGTATTTCATCCTCACTGAATTATCACTTTTGTATGAAAAATTTATGAAAATTCGATTGGATTTTATACAGTTTAGTAAACTGTGTATTTTATGATTTTCCATAATTCTTATGTTGACCCTAAGTTGGCCATGTTATTTGGTTGGTTTAAATCCAAAATGTTAAATTTGTAAAACTGATGATGATGATATTTAGAGATCATCTGAAATTGCTCAGCATTCAAAGTGTCTTAGAAATTTGTTTGTGGTTTTGTTTACATTTATTAACTAGGAATGCCTAGCTGGGAAGTATTTTAGTAATGTCCTAGGGAAGATAATTACAAGACATGTACAGTAACACTAAATTTAAGTGGAAGAAATGGAAGATAGAAGTCATGTATTAAGAATAGTGATGCACTGACAAGTGGCAGTGTGAATCAATATTGATGTAACTGGTAATGTCATCAGCAGTAGAGAACAGAACAATTGAGAAGCATTGAAATAAAGTAGTGTAACTCAGTGTAGACCCAGTTGGTAATATCAACAACTAAACCGTAAGTATTCAATAAGACAATAAATAAAATAAAATAAAAATAAAATTATCTCAAAGGAGGTCACTTAATAGGAACAGATGTGGAGCTTTTGATTCGATAAAATGAACACACTGCTGTAGATAGTGAAATTTGCTTTTATTATATATTATATTGCTTCAGTTTGCTTTAATTGACCTGAGATTTTATTAAAGCTTTAGAGATAAGTTTAAAAGCAATGTTTATGGTCTGTCAGCAAGCTATTAAATGTTATATCATAGAAAGGTGATTAAGAAAACTTACACAAAAACAGAAATATAACATGCAAATTTTTACAGTGTTATTAGCATCACATTCTTTGATTTCTATAGATTATATTAATTTTTCATTGGAAGATTACCGTTCGCAAAGCACATCACTCAGTATCTTCAAATTTAGCTTAGATAGATTGATAGACTGTTGCAAATTTACCCCAAGCCTAGACCTCTCCTGTCCAGTATGGAGAAGGAAAGTACTTTGTTTAGTGTACCAGTGGGGCTGCAGTGACTAGGTTTCAAAAGGATTAACTAGTTAATGCCTGATAGCAACCTGTGAACTGCAAGTTCCTAATATCTGGGGGAAAAAATGAATGCAAGCTTTGCTGTAGGCTGTCCAGCAAATGCATGTGTATGTGTATCAGCTCTGGGGTCTTTTACCGTACAAGGTAACAGAAAAAAGCTTGTTGAAAGAGATAACTTTGTAGCTCATGGAACGGAGTGAGTACACTCCAAAAGCAGACAGGGAGGACTTGTTAAGCTTTCCTAGTGTGATCTTAATCATGCTTAAGGTTGCCTGACAAACGTTTAAAGACACCTATGTGCTGTTAAGATATAGGGCCTTACACTAGGGACTGACAGTGAGCAACAGCTGCAGACTGTAAACAGCTTTTAAAAGCTGTTAGAACGTCAGTCTGTGATACATAATAAGCAGATGGTTTGTAGAATGAAGTGACTTTTAAATTAAATTAAATTAATTAAGGAGCAAAGGGCTTTTAAAGCCATTAGTTCCTCAGAAAGAATCTTTGTTTCTGCCTGCTGTCTGTTTGCGCTGTAAGTGTTTGACCAGCTTTTAAAGCCAGTAAAACACGTTGTACTCTCACACTTTTGTAACTGTTAGTACCTGGAGCAGGAAAAGCTCTATGTACTATAAAGAAGTATGACCAGGTCTCTTATCATAACTCTATTGTCATGTGCTCTCAGTGTAGATGCCAAGATTCACCTCTCAGGCTTCTCTCAAGGTGAATTTCTTTTCTGTGTCTCAAACACTATAATCTGGTTATGACCAGAGACCCAATCATAATCTTGTATGGTAAGAATTCTACAATGTAATCTAACTACAGCAGATGTCTTTCTCAGCGATCTGTTTATACGGTGCATAGAAAGAACCCATTTGCAATCATAGAATGCTGTGACAAAAAGGGCCATTTCTCACAACTGCAAAAAACTGAGATTCAGAAATGATCTTGTCAGCTAATTTGCATGTCTCTGAATCACGTTACTGCTAGTGCTAATCAGCACTTTGCTGTGGTAATCAGCACTGGTACACACACACACACACACACACACACACACACACACACACACACACACACCTGTAAGCGGTCCCTGGATTTGACTTGTCCCTCATCACAGTGGAATGCAGTCAGTTAGTAATGCCAAAATTAGAGTTTCATGCATGTTATTCATAGCCAATATTGCAGCACTAATCCTTGTGACTTCCTGCCATGCAAAAGCTCATGACTGGCCCAATTTCCAGAGTCTTGGCATCATCCTAAGCCGGTGGACGCTCAATGACTGCCATCTAGATGGCAGGATACAAGAAGTGTGTCCTTCTGTGCCATCTTCAGTTCTTTCTAGCCATGCAGTCCTATGCGCTTCTTGTGCGTTTTATAAGCTCGCAGTCTGTCTGTTGGCTTGTGGTTCCAAAATTCCTCTGCTTCCAGACAGATAAGTACCCCGTTGGGGAAATCTCTTCTCTAATTAATTTTCAGAAAAGTTGGTAACGGTTTGTCCTGTGGGAAACAAATCCCATATAAAGATTTTCACTCGTTTTGTTTGCAGCCTCAGCATGACGTGTCTAACTGCTCTGATTGTACTGTTTCATGCTAAAATCCTTAAACACAGGGCCAAGGTACTCTCAGCTTATATAGAGCCCTCATTGTTGGTTTCTTTGGTAATGTTGCAACCTCCGATTTCTCCAAGTCTCACAGTCTTTCTAGCCACTGGTGTGATCCCAAAAAAGCAGAAAGATAAAAAAAACCTAGGGATCTGGAGGCCACAGAAAAAAAAAATCACATAATCCTTTCTAAGTTGGAACCCTCTGTCGCAACCCCCCCCCCGGGAGGCTGCCACTGTTCCCGGCCAACTCACAAATACCACCACTGCTCACACATCAGTCTGGTCTGACAGTGCTATACAGGCATCAGCTTTTGATTCCAAGAAGTGGTTCAGCATGGAGACCATATATCTCCCCTAACTTCTACATTCTTACTGAGGTTGCAGTTGGATGACCAGATCCCTTAGCCACTCCTTTTAAACAGTCTACCAAACCAAAATGCACTTCCATCATGGCCTCGCCTCCACCCTAGGTCCCCACATCTCAGACTGAAGTCTAGGATCTGGTCAAGATAGCACAGGGATGAATGGTGTTCATTAAATCCAGGAAAATGTGACAACCTTCTTTTGAGGCTTCTCTGACTAAATGAACAAGGAAAGTAGCCTTCCAAGAGGGAAAAACTTGTCATCCTTTGAAGATGAGGAAGAGCTCTTTCATTTGGGCCATTTACAACCCCAAACCTACCCTGACTCAAACTGTGATGATACTCTCTTCAGCTTCCCCACCAAAAGACCTTTGATTCACAGACACATTACACAAAATGAAAGAAGCTTTTAACTCCAGAGAGCACCCTTGCATTACCAGGCTATAATTCATACCACACCTTTCGGCCACCTAACCTGGACCAAAGCACTAAAGGCATGTCCATATTCATTAAGGATATCCACACCTCCAGGCTAGTTACTCAGCATAATGCATCCGAGGTTATCCAAGTGCAACTAACTCTGGGCAAGACCGCCATCTAAATTGTAGCTTGCTACAGATCCCCCACCATGCCCCAGGATTCCCACTCCTCATTTCTTGATACACTGGAAAATATTAGGGTACAACCTAAAGCCCTAATAATAGGTGATTTCAACTACCCCACCATTAACTGGGAAAACTACTCATGTACCAACTCTTGTGCTCAATGTTTTCTGGAATTCATAAATTCCAACGCCTTGGATCACCTTATCCACATCCCCACCAGGGGCAGCAATATTCTAGACCTGGTCATTACCAACATGGGCAACCGTTGTTCCACACCAGAGGTCAATTCCTCGTCGGTCAGATCTGACCACAAGCAAATCACCCTAGACATCCACATCCCACCCCCACCCCCCATTAGGGAAACCACCGTAAAAAATTTCTCCAAAGCCAACTTCACGCTTCTTAAGATAGAAGTGGCAAACTTCACAGCACCCATGCTGACAGACAATAGAGGTACGACTGCTGAATCCTGTACAATTGCACTTTATAAGCACTAATACAAGTGCATGGATCGTGCAATCCCTAACAGAACCAAGATGATATCCTCCAAAAAAGGAAGCCAATCTGGTGGTCCCCTGCTATAAACAAACTCTGCAACAGAAGAAAGAAACTGTTGCAAAAAAGAGTAAAATCCCATGATTGGAAGAACTCCGTGGTCAGTCTCAGTAAGAAGCTGAGATCCCTCATAAAATCCTCCAAAGCTAGTTACGAAAACAAAATCACCAGTGATTCTAAAGACAACCACAAATCATTATATAGCTATGTCAAGAATCTCAATGGCAACACTCAGATCTGCTCTGAGTTGCAGCACAATGGCACTAAATATACAGTACCAACTGATATTGCCAACATCCTAGCAAGTAGGTTCAGTGCTAACTTTACCCCCCTCTCTCATCCCCTAAAGGGCCCATCTCTATACTGGAAGAATGCAAAGTTCCTGTAATCACGGCTGCACAAGTAAAAAACACACTATCCAAAGCCAAGAACACAGCATCCATGGGACCTGACAACATCAAAGGCTGTGTTCTGCATGAACTACAGAACGAACTAGCACCCCACCTAAGTACCATGTTCAAGTCATAGCCTCCCCTCAGGCTTTGTGCCCACTGAATGTTGCACAGCAATGGTTCTCTGGCTCCACAAAAGGAGAACCACCATGGACCCTAGGAGCTACCGCCCCATTAGCCTGACGAGCCTGATCTGCAAGGCTATGGAACGTATCATCATGGAACTTATAAACAGTGACATTGGTAATCTCCAAACTCTAGACCCTACCCAGTTTGGGTTTGTAAAAGGCAGATCATGTCTCCTAAACTTGATAGACTTCTTTGAAGCGGTCACCAAAGCCGTAGATGAGGGTAAGGTGGTTCACACAGCCTATCTAGATCTCACCAAGGCTTTCAACATCATCCTCCACTCTGGAATTATAGATAATCCTCACTAAACTAGGTATAAATCTCTATGTCACAAGATGGGTTGCCAACTTGCTCACTGACAGAACCCACACTGTGAAAGTAGCAGACTCTAAATCCAACTTCAGACCAGTGACAAGTGGAGTACCACAGGGTTCAGTCCTAGGTCCTCTCCTGTTTGGTATCTACTTCTCTGAAGTACAGGCTAACACAGAAGGTCTTTGGCTAACAAAGTTCGCAGATGACTGCAAACTAGGAGCCATAATCAAAACTCCTAACGATGTGGACATCTTACAAAAGGGCCTCACTGAGACAGATGCCTGGTGTCAAAGCCATGGCCTCAAGCTCAATGCCAAAAAGTGCATTGTCATCCCTTTTTGGTAAAAACTCTGTACCCATGAACTACCACATAGGTGGTAGTCTACTTAATACCAAAAGTGTGATGAGACCTTGGGACACAGGTGGACAGTAGTCTCTCCTTTGATAATCACATCACCACAGTAGTCAGGAAATCCTTCTACGTGGCACACCTCATCACAAAAGGTTTCTCATCCAGGAAAAAAGAGGTCATTGTTCCCCTGTACTCATTACTCATTAGACCCATTAATAGAGTACAACGCCCTTTTGGTATGTACCTCACAAGACATCTACAACAACTGGAAAGGCCACAGAAATACCTCGCAAAGAGGATTACCGGCCTCAAACAGATGCCCTACGCAGACCATCTCAAAAAACTCCAGCTTTACTCTGTCGCATATCGCCTACTCAGAGGCGATCTCTGCCTAACATACAAAGCTATGTCAAACCCAGAGCTGTTGGACATACTCCACTTAAAGAAATCCCAATCCTGCTGAGCTACATGCTCTAGGGACCTAAACCTTCTCACCACAATAAGCAGAACATGCTGGAGGGATAGATTCCTGTCCCAGAGACTACCTATCTATATCAAACAAAGCTCCTCATTAGCACTCTTCAAGAAAAATCTTGATTGGAAATTCACCCTAGGGATCACTTCTGTGGCTCTGCTTGACAGGGGCACAGGAAAATAATTTTCTTGGGTGGCAAAAGCCAGGGTACCGTTTGGCTAGGTTTATATAGGCCCTAGGGCCAATAGCCTAGTTACCTACCTATGAACTGGGAAAGTAAGCATTTCTCCCTGGCACAGACTCATTACATGGAGCTAATAATAATAGCTTCTCCTAGACAGTTTGCTATTCTTGCAGTACATATTGCACTCAGTGATGTTTTGGAGGACATAGCACTTGAGCCTCCTTACTACCTGTGCCTAGGAAACTGGACAGGTGATGCTTGACTCACGCAAGCAGCTCTACAAAAATCCCAAAGCTGATCCCTCTGTAGTCTCCACTGAGTCTACTAAAGTAGTTCCCAAAAGACCATCCAGGAATCCCTTACTAAACGACAGGGAGGCAAGACTACTGGACAGGTTTGGCAAAAAAACTTGTGAAAATTTTATTTTAATTCACGTGCTCTGCTCCTATGCTGTGCTGGATCCAAAGTCTTCTTAAGACACACAGTCTTGCTGTGCTGTTTACTGCTGAAATCAAAGTCACAGAACTTTGCATGACTCCATCTGTAGTCTGTTTAAAGCACCAAGCCTTTCAAATTGCACACTGATAAAGAAATATATTTTACAGCTATAAGCACAGTTACGGATAACTTATTTTATAACAAATGGCATGTACTATTTCTGTCCGATTGTAGTATATATTTACAAAGTTTTCCTTCATTACAGATATGAATGATGACTTCTACAAAATACCTCTTTCTGTCCTTCTCTTACATAACTGAATTACTACAATTGTTATAGAGAGTGCTAGTCACGCACATAGATGTTATTTCCTCTTGGTATGTTTTTTGGCCTTCTGTGGGCAGTCATATAATGTCTGTTTTTAGACTTTTCTATTGTCCTGTCAGCAGTTTTGCTGATGTGAAAATGCACAAATGCACGCAATCAGAATAACAGAAATATAAAAGGAAACATCTGTTCTGTTCCTTCTGAGAAAACATCGCGTATTGCTGTGTTTATAAAAAAGGATGTCTGTTAATAGATATTTGTTCTGCAAACATGAGAAAATCATGTAATGCTTGCTTTCCAATACTGCTTTGTTAGGCTTTTTCTTTCTGATGCTGTGAAGAGAAGCCTGTCTGTTATACATATTGTATGAATGCACATTTTACATTGCTAAACTCTATACATGTATTCAAGCAAACATTTTATTCTATGCTTTATCTTTCAGCATATTTACAACAGAATTAATTTCAGCCTTGTATTCATAATATCCAACAACTTGTACCTCTGCAACCTTCGCCATGAGATCTTTATATTGTCAGTTGCGTATGATAAAAGTACTCGATTCACTTCAAGGTAAAATGATAGCAAAACCTGATTTCTTGTGAGATAGAGCCTTGCACATGGGGTGCGCACATCATGGCTAGGGAAGCTCTATAGATAGCCAGACACTCCTTGAGATGTGTCTGTGATGTCTTAGATGCTACCAAGTAAAAGCAGAGTTATTGGATGCCCCACTAGACAGAGTTCCAGTTTGGACCTCCAGCTGAAAAAGTCTTTGAGAAACTCAACAAAAAAGGCAAACAAATTGAAACTGTCAAAGAATTCTACTTGTCTCCAACCCCAAGGTACAGTAGAAACTACCCTACTAAATCTTTACCCTTTCCACCTAGAAAAGACATGAGGAGGCCTCCCCATAGAAAAAGACCAAGGCAATCCAGAAGATGGCAAACAGAACAGCTACAGAGATCTGGTGCTGCCAAGGAGCACATGCAATACAGACAGCAGCCATGACTATGTTGTATCCCTCCTTCCCTCCACCTCAAACCCCTGGTAGGACAGCTTTCCCTCTTCATAAACTTGTGGAAGACCATCACAAGGGATCAGTGGGTCCTAAATACTATCTTAAAGGGATACTGTATCCAATTCAGGGAAATTCCACCCTTTTTTGCATACCAAGACCTGTAAAGGAACAAAACAACCTCCTACCCCTAATTATCAAAGATTTACTGCAGCAAGGGTCCATACAGCCAGTTCCTTCAGATCAAGAGGGAAAAGGCTTTTATTCAAGGGTCTTTCTGGTCCCAAGAAAAGAGGGAACCTGGAGACCTATTCCGCATCTTTCAAGGCTAAACAAATACCTCCACATTGTAAATTCAAGATGCATACTTTGCAAAAGCTGCTACCCATTTTTTTTCAAGAAGCCTACATGATCACTGTCGTCCTAAAGGATGTAGCATTTGTACTCGACCGTTTGATCTGTCTGCTGCACTAAAATCTTTTACAAGATGCTTTGCATCCCCCTGATAGTACATTGTAGAATGATGATGGTATACATCTGTCCCTAGGCAGATGACTGTCATCAATCGACGATCCACCTTATGGCGGCTTGGATGCCTTCCAGACCTCTGTAGACTGCTTCCAAAAGGTGGGCCTCTCATTAAACATACTGAAGTATCAGATGACACCCCAAACAAGGATCCTGATTCTGGGGGCCTTGATAGACTCAACCCAACAGAAAGCGTTTGTCACAAAACAACTTATCTCAGACAGAGACAGGATCTTGGAGTACATAGCGTCAGGTATCTGGATGATCCCTTTAACAAAGCTACACATGAGGAAACTACAGTGTTTTTTTAAAAAATGTCTGGGAGCAACACACTGTATCTACAAACACTTCTCTTCTTGCTCCTATGCCTCAAGAAGGAACTGCTGTAGTGGAAGGACACTAACCCAGGAGCAACATTCACACTACTTCATGCAGACAAGTCCATCACCACAAACCACTCAGACCTTGCTTTTGGAGCTGAATTACACCCACTGATAGTGCAGGGTATTTGGTCCTCACAACAGAGGGAGTTGCATATCAATCTAAAGGAAATGCCAGCAGTCTTCCTAGCCATAAAAGCTTTCATACAGTGTTTAAGCCCGAGAACTCTACAGATCTGGACAGATAATGCCACAGTCATGTGGTACATAAGCACCTTGTCACCCACTGTACAGCCTTGCCAGAAAGATTTGGATGTTAGCTCAAGGCTTGGGAATCACTTTTATAGCATTGTACATCCCATCCCAAGCTGCAGCAGTCTTCTTGCAGACTCCCTGTGCAGGGACTAGATGTTGAAAAGGGACGTATTCCTGGATCTCCCCACTCTCTGGGGAATCCCCTCTATAGACCTTTCTGTTTCCCCTCCCCAAAAGACAACTTCTGAGATTCTGGTTCAGAACACAACAAAAGGGAGCCTGGAAAATATATGCCGTCTCATTCACATGGACCTACCAGTTCCTGTACGCCTTTTCCCCCATTACTCTTGATTCTGAGGTTACTTAAAGATGAGGAATGACAGACCCAACCTGATAGCTGTATTCCTCTTCTGACCAAGACAGCACTAGTTCTCTCTACCCATCACCCTCACTGAGGGGAGTTTTCACATGCTTCCAAAGGATGTAGACCTTCTCAGCCAAGTCAGAGGATCAGTCTTCTACCTCAGCCTGGCATCTTTCAATCTGTGCCTGCAGGACTGGGCCATAACACCCACCTTGATGCTTTACAAAAAGAGGGTGCTATCTGTTCTAAAGGAGGCAAGAAAGTATAACACCAGAAGATCATGCATGGCAAAATGGAAGAGATTCTCCACCTGGTGTCATGGCCGAGACACTATCTCAGCTCAAGCAGGCATCAGTTCAGTACTGCTTTACCTTTCACACCTATTTAAGCAGGGCCTTTCTTCCTCTGGCATAATGATCCATGCTTCTGCTATCTCATCTTATTTGCAAATTACTTCAGTTCTCTTCTCTCACATTCACATGAAACTGTCTTTAAAAGGGTGATTCACTTGAGACCTCACAGAAGGGACCCCATTCCATCATGGAATCTAAACTACATTGTGGAAAAAACTAACCCTGCCCCTCTTTGCGCCATCTGCCACTGCACCTCTCAAGATGCTCACCTGGAAGACCACCTTGCTTATTACTGATATGTCAGCTAAAAGAGTCTCTGAACTGCAAGTTGTCATGTATATAGAGCCCTTCACTGTCTTCCACAGGGACAGGGTAACCCTCAGAACAACCCCAACCTTCATGCCCAAAGTGGTTTCAAATATCAGCCGTAACTAGGCTATGCATCTGCAGTCTTCTTCCCAAACCAAAAGAACAAAGCAGAAAGAATCTTACACTCACTTGATGTCCATAGACAAATCAGGTACTACCTAAACAGAACAAAAACTACAGAGAGGGCAAACCAGTTGTTGGTATCCTTTGCAGGGGGAAAACTGGGCAAGACTGTTTTAAAGAAAACCATCTCTAAATGGATTGCAAACTGCATCAGGTTGTGTTGCACCATGGAAAGCCTCCACCTGGCCACATTAGAGCCCATTCCACCAGGCATGGGGCAACTACCAATGCTTTCCTCAAAGGAGTTCCCACACAAACCATCCTAGAGGCAGCCACTTGGAGTTCTGTTCACACCTTTACCAAACACTATAACTTAGGAAAGGTCTCCGGGTCCAGGGCAGGGTTCACATCTGCCATCCTGTGCAATATTATTTTCTAATCTACAATAATCTACTCCACCCACAGGGTAGCTTTGGGGATCTTCCCTAGGATTAGTACTTCATCACTGATTTATGAAGATCATATTACAGTTGTGTCTCACTTACCATAATTGTAGATGTTCAAATAGATCAGTATTGCAGTACACATTATCACCCTTCTACCTCTCTGCTATGTAGGGATAGTCTCAGTTTCTGCCTCTGTGTATAATCCTTTTGGCTCATCCCAACTATCCTTATGTTTTCTTCTCCTTTGCATTCACAACCACAGTCAGACAGCTTGGGGAGGTCATGCTGTCCTCAGGCATCAAACTGCATTTCTTAGCTTAGAAAGACCTGAAGATGGTACCGATGGACACCTTTCTTATACCCTGACATCCGGACATTACTCATTGAGCGTCCATTGGCTTGGGATGATGCTAAGACTCTGTAAATTGGCTGGTTGCAGGTTTCTGCATGGCAAGATGTCTCAAGGATTAGTATTGCAATGTTGATCTACTCAAACACCTACAATTATGATGTGGGGCACAGCTTTACTTTCTTATTCTTTATTAAATGCTTCTTGCTTCATGCTGCAAGCATCTGTTCAGTTAACATTTTAAATGAGAGTAATATTTCAGGTGTCCATACTGTTTCGTGTACCACCTACGCCCTTTGCTTTTTAATCTCAGTGGAGTTGAGAGGCGTGGAACACACTTGCATACATATGCCATACATCAGACACCCCTCACATGGTACTCACCCATTCACCCATACATCAGACACCCCTCACATGATACTCACCCATTTACCTAGACAGACACCTACTTTACCTATCCCCAAACTAGCATCCCTACGTCAACCACATTGCTAGACACTCATGCTCATGCACACGCACTTGAGACCACACGTACCCATTCATATGTGTATCTGCATTCGCACACACACCCTACCACTACCTCTCTGCTAAAGTCCCCAACATTTGCCTCTTATACAGTTTCTTCCATTGAAAGTAATAGGTGAATGTAGTCTTTTGGTCATGTTAATGCAGAGGGTTGTGCTAATGTATTCAGCTGAGCGATTATCTGAATTGCTTGGCTGCATAAATCCCTTACCACAGACATATGATAATTAGCCCAGTGCTCTACCCAGGAAATGACACTCCCTCCGAATACATGGTTAGCATTGTAGTAGGCCATGGAGACAGCCTGCCACTGTTATTCTACAAACCACTTAGAGTTACTATGGTGGATGGCCTATGATTTGGAAAGGGCTACAACTTGTGGAAAAATGGACTGATTAGAGCTTACCGCTGGCTGTAGTCTTCTCTGAATACCAGGGACAATTTGCTTGACGTTTTTTATACACTTAGGTTTTGCACAGACTTTTTTAATGGAGATTTCCGCGACTGTTAAAATAAGTACTTGAAGCCATCTGTCCTCATGATCAGCTTGCTGTGTAATCCTAATATGTTGTGGAATCTCTGTGGCTTTTTTGTCCTTTTATTTCTTCATGCTTGTATTTATCCTGCCACAGATTTCATTAATTGTCTCCCAT
Source organism: Protopterus annectens (assembly GCF_019279795.1). Classification (NCBI taxonomy): domain Eukaryota; kingdom Metazoa; phylum Chordata; order Ceratodontiformes; family Protopteridae; genus Protopterus; species Protopterus annectens. The sequence goes on along the minus strand of NC_056727.1, from coordinate 159,520,818 downwards.
ATTTCCTTACTATCCTAGACTTGAATGTACCCACTATATTTTAATGAACTGTGCCTTTTTTTTTGTCTGACAGTCTTGACTTTTTCAGCTTGGGTTATGTCTAGAAATCAGTTGTCTTTGTGCCATTGTCCCAGATACAGGCTTTAAAAAACTTACTGTTCTTTTTGTTATGGCTAAAAAGGCATGTATGCATTGAATGCTGTGTAATATATGTATAAAACTTGCAGTATAAAAAGTGCTTTTCTGCTTTCATACTTTTACTGATAATGAGTGTTGAAACAGGTGCCATTGTATGCATAGCTTCTTGTTATGTTACCTGTACAGTAATTTCTGACAAACTGCTTTGTATTTTAACAGGTACTCCATCAAAGCAGTTGGTTCCAGTATTACCCAAGAAAAGAAGCTACAGTAGTGCATTTGAACAAAGATCGACAAATGTGTATGGAGTAGAAACAGTAGCTGGCATTGATCCTAAAGAGGACCATAATTACAGTGCAACCACTGCAGCAACAGATGCATCCCATCGGTGCGAATCCAGGTCCAGCGTGTCTTCCTTGTCCTCTGTAGATGAAGTGTATGAATTTGTTCCAGAGACTACTCCTGCAGGAAGTGATGGTAGTGAAGGATTCCACAGTGAAGAAGATACAGAGGTTGAGGACTCTGATGACCCTTTAGGAGACAGTGGCTATTCATCTCAAAAACATGAGAACACCTCAAGCAAGGTCTGGCTCAGCAAAAAGCCTCGAAAGGAGGTGGGTCAAGAAATTGATGAGGAGCTGAAGGAGGCCGCAGGGTCTTTACTTCACCTAGCAGGAATTCGTATGTGCTTGGATTCCTTAATAAGTACTGCAAAGGCCAAGAGCAAAAAGCATTTAAAAAACTAATAGTATACATCAGCATATGGTATTAAATGTGGCAATATTCTACTCTAATCCTTCAAGGAGGAGATCAAAGCCATAACAGGACGTGCTGACTGCCATTTGCTTTAGCATTTTTTTAATTGCATTTCAGGATTTTTTATTGATATATATATAAAAATTACTGGTTCATCTAAAAAACTAGGTGAGTTGCATGATGTGTAATTACCTGCAGGTGTATTTATGACTATTTGATTACTATATCTAGGCTTTCAGGAGATAAAGATGCATGAGCACATGTTCAGCGTAACAAAGAAAGCCTTTTCCTTATTTGGCTTTAGCTTCCTTACGTGTCATCTTTTCTTCCTAAGAAATGGAGCTGTAGTTGTATGATAATAGTTTGCAGTTCCATTTATTACACATATTCTACCCAGGCGGTAGATGGTATTGTACTTAAAATGGCAAGAGCTTTGCCAGCTTGCACATCCTAGTATATCATGTATATGTTCTGAACTAGCATATGCTTGTGTAGGTCAGTCAGATTTGTTAAGACTAAGACTGTAAATTAGAAAAAAGGCAGTACTGAATGGCAGATGTTATGCTTTATAATGCCAAAAGCAATTAGCGTGGAAAAATGTTCATGTCAGAGGCAAGAGACAGATTGTTCCTCAACCACCAGTTATGTATTGTTTGCACTTGCTGAACAGTGTTACATTCCAGAGCGTAACAGATACGGTATCTTATACAAGGACTGTAGCTTGCATACTGTATCCAGTGTGACTCGCATGGACGTTGTTTTCCTTAGCTTACTCTGCTTTCCATATCCAAAACTAGTTGATGTTCTTTGCCTAGAGTGAAACTGAAGTGCCAGGAGATGAGAATGTTGTGGACAAACTGTTGACCTGTTACAGGTACCCCTAAATGTAGAAGATCTAAATCAGACTGTTGGAAGGTGTGAGCACTTTCATGCTCAACTGGAAAGATCTGAAAAGATCACTCCTTTACAGAAGTGAGCTGTGATTAGATTCTGTTTATTGGAAAAAAGTAGTTAATCTTCAAATTTAGTTACAAATTAGCTATGGCAAGAGATTTTTTGCAGAAAGCTGTATAGGGAATCGAAGATTCGATATTGGGAGTCCTGTGTGGTAGGTTACTTGTTAAGATTTCCTGTCCTACTCCCTCATTTTACTGCTTTTCTGTTTCTGTGCTTTAGGGCATGTGTACCTCCTGCCTGACATGTCAGGAAGTCACATGTCACTTCTTTTGACCCACTAAAGGTGAGGCCCCAGCCCCTGAGCCTTTTGAGTGCCCTTCATTAGATCACTGTTGCAGTATTGCTTACTAATGGGGAGTATTCTTCCAAGAATACCATACATCCAGGCAGTTTGCAAAAGCTTGGGCTCCTTCCTCTCATGACATTTATCTGGTCTACAACCTATGCACGAAACTGCATCCTGGTACATAAGGATGTACAGGTGTGAAGTTCCCTAGAATTTTCTTGTTGCAAGTCAGTGTAGGAAGATGACATCTCTCACCTTGGTCTGCCAGCCTTTACAGCCTGTGCCATTTTTCATTCTTTGCAGGCAGATAAATTTCCCCATTGGGGACCCATCCTGATTCATTTAATTTGTCTCTAAAATTGTCATCAATTTCCTGTCAGCTAAGAGAGAGATGTGACTGTGGTCTGCAGATCTCCTATAATAGTCACAGTAAGTGTGTGTTTATTCTGTCTGAATCTAGGACATCATTTTAGGGAGTGCTGTTTTCTAAATAGTTCATCCTTCAAACAGTTAAAGTCCTAAAGACTGTTTGACTTCTCCCCCTGCTTCAACTGTCAAAGACCCAACTGGAGGCTGACAAGGAGCAACTTTTAAGCACATCCCACTGGGCCACCTGGATGGCTGGGAAATAGCAACCCCCAGCTGGTTATTTCTGACTGACTAGGAGTAACAGAGATTCTCTTTCTAATGGATGTCCCAGGTATCCTTGTAAATGTGCATTAGGAGTCTGCCCCCCCCTCTTCAACGTCTGTCTGCTGACACCCATAAAAAGAGAAGGCAGAAGACTAACATCTCCCTTTCTGTTACTCCTTCTCCTAATCCAAAACAGGAGTGGTACCGTTTTTCTGAAAGCCCTTATGTGTCTGAAGCCTCCCCTGTTATTTTTTTTTTTTTTTTTTTTCTTCTTTCTGTATCTCAAAAAAGTAAGAGAGCTTCTTCCTTCGCAAAGGAGGAGGCTTGACATTCAGATGTGGAATCCTTAGCTTACTCTGCCCCAATTTACTCCCCCTACTGGATTTGAATCAGGAGGTGAAGACAGTTTTCTGTTGGCTCTGCTTTGGAAGAATTGTCCTTTTGATGACACTATTTTGAAAGTGATGCAGCACTTCCCCTGAGAATGCGAGCAAGTTATTCATATAAAAAAAATATCACCTATTAACATGGATGTTCTAAAGCCTTCAACTGTTCTTTTGTTGTGGATGCTTCATAAGATGTCTCCTTGTCTGTATCCTTGACAACTGAGTCATAGCCATTTCCACTTAAAAAACAGGTTTTATAATGTGTCAGATTCACATGACAGTTTGTACCAGAATCCTTCATACCCTGCTGTGATTTCAATAGAATCTTATAAAGCCTCTAAGCTCCTGCCTTGTACAAATGATGTGTCAAATGGTAGACAATTGTGCTATGTATGGATAGGTACAAGGTGAAAGTGTACGTCTTTGCAGCTCTTTTTCATTCTTTTCATACGGTAAACTACCAGACCCATATGACTAGTTGTTTGTTGGCTATTTTTGCGAACATTAATAATGCCATTTGTAATATTCATGTCTTGGGAAATAAAACTGCATTGCAGGATATGCTCAATTCAGCTAAACTTGTAGTAAGATTTTCAGTAAAGTGCTGCTATAATTCTGCTGATGCCTCTTCTAGGGCAAAGGCTACTAGTTCTGCTTTAAGGAGATTTTCTTGACTTCACACAGTCCTTGCCAGATGATGTAAAGTATATGCTTTTAGATGCCCCTTTTGACAAAGGCAGCCTTTTTGAATTGGCCTCTGCTGATTTTTTCCAGAATTTTAAAGAAAGTGTATGTGTTGTACAAGATTTCACAGTTTTTTTTCTCTCCCCTCTACCAGTTCCAGAGGCAGTACCCATCTAAAGTTGGATCCTTTTTCCATAAAAAACAAAAGTCACAGCAAAAGGGAAGAAATTATCTAAGCAAAAAGTGACAAAATAAATCTAAGGTAGGCTTCAGAGGACCTAAAGGAGGTTTTGGAGACAAGCGTTCCAATTTATAACTATCCTCTTCCTTCTACCTTTCCAAGCCCCCTTACCATTCTTTCAGGAAGACTTTCTCAGTGCTTTCACCTTTGAGCATAATTGTGGACACCTGGTTGTAGAACATCATCCAGAATGGGTACAGACTTTCTTGGAACTTCCCTCCACTTCCATCAGGAATTCGCAAAGTACCCCCCCCCCCCCCGAGCCAGTAACACCTGCTGTTTTTTCCAGTATTGCTAGAGTTGTTCCAGCAGGGCACCATAGTATAGGTCCCGTCTTACCAAAAAAGAACAGGGGGTTTATTCCAGGCTGTTCTTGTAGCAAAAAAAAGGGGGGGGGGGCACATAGAGACCCATTTTGGACTTCCCTGAACAATTTTCTACATATCCCCAAATTCAAGATGTTCTCTCTCCAGACCTTGCTTCTTATGATTCTACCACAAGCCTATCTGGTTTCCTTGGATCTGAAGAATTTTATTTTTTATTGCATGCACTTGTTTTCCGGGCTAGAGCAGTGAACTCCATAAACCTTTTTCACACACAGCCCAGGAGCGATGTCTGGTTAAGTCACTTGCTCAGAGTCACACAGTTAGACAGTGGAGGCTGAGGGAATCAAACCTTGTACCTTTGGACTGCAGGCAACAGCTCGTACAGAATGCCTGCATTCACATTCCTGTCCATCAAATCGCATAAATTCTTAAGATTTTGTGCTTTGGAATTTAATTTTCAATTCTGTATTTTAGCCTTTCGATAGCATTCTGCAGGCTCCAAGGTAGCCACATCTACCCTTATTTAGATAACTTGTTGAGTCAAGCTACTTCAATTCAAAAAACCTTGTAGGACCTACAATTCACAAATGGACCTTCTTCAACTAGGTTTTCCATAAACTTGAAGAAATCCTGTCCTATGACCTTCTCAGAATCTTGTTTTCCTAATATGTCATTTTGACACTTCTTGCATGATGGCTCTAAAAGTCATTCAGTTTTCCTTATTTCACATGAGGAAGTTTCAGTGGTACCCCATATCAGTTTGGGCACAACTCTGCCACCCTCTTAACTTTCAAATTCCTCTCTTGGATTTTGTGAAGAAAGAATTCCAGTGGTGGATTATCTAAATAATATTCAGTCCAGGAGTTTCTTCTTAGGTCCCTGCTCCCCATTAAAAAAAAAATACCACAGATGTTTTCAGTAGGCATGACAGCCGTGATCTGTACCTATAGACAACACCTCTGGTCTCCAGCAGTTCCACAAGTTTTGACAAGACAGTATCAAATTCATGTGGTATATTAAACATGAGGGGACAAAGGCCGATCATCTCTGCAGGTTAGCCATGATGTCTTGAAATATTGCTATTCACCACAATCTTTTTCTTAAAGCTACTTGCATCCCATCAGAGATGATTTAAGACAGACGTATATGAATGGCTGCTAAACAGAGAGGTCTTCCTCCAAATTGTCTGTCGGTGGAGAACTCCCCAGTTGGATCTGTTTTTTGCCTTCACTCTGAACAGACAGTTCAGATTGTTTTGCTTCAGAGTCCCATGCAAGGAATCATGGTAAGAAATGCCTTATCAGTCTCATGAAATGGGAAACTTATTTGGATGATGGGCTTTTAATCCCTTCAGGCACTTCTTTTGTGGGGATGTGCTGTAGGTATTAAAGAAGACACAAAACCCTGCTTCTGGAAAATTATCTCCAAATGGAACAGAGTTCTGTGTAGTGGATAAAAGAGGGCAAGTTCCCTATTAAATGGGTATTCCCATTATCCTCTTAATTCAGGGTTGGTATACTCCTGTTAAGGGGGCATTTATCAGCCATTTCTGCCATTTTGCTTATGGATCTCCCTCTGGAGCTATGAAGTCAAACAATTCCTGAAAGGTATCCATATCAGGCCCCCAACAAAATCTATTCCTCTTCCTCGGGACGTAAGCTAGTTTTTTTTTTTTTTTTTTTTGAAAAGTTAACCTTCCTCCTTTTGAACCAGCCTTTTCCACATCATTAAAGTTTTGTACCTGGAAGACTGTCTTGTTGGTGCCTTTGATATCTGCTAAAAGAGTTACAAGCTCTTATGTCCTCTCCACACTTCCTAATTTTTCTTAAGGACAGGTTTACACATGGGGGACTAATGCTTCTTTTATGCCTGAAGGGGTAAATGAGATGTCTTTAAACCAGTCCATTCATCTTTCTGTATTTTCCTTAGCCCTCAAAATGGTGAGTGCATCATTTACTTGATGTTCACAGGCAACTAAGATTCTGTTTTGAGAAAACAAAGCTCACCAGGAAATGTGACTAATTGTTCTTCCTTTGAAGATAGAAGGATGGGTTTTCCTGTATCAAAACAAACCATCTCTAGGTGGATTTCTCGTGGTATATACTTTTGTTCTACATTTCATGGAAAATCACTCCAAGGCCAGGTCAAAGCTTATTGTTCTAGAGCTGCTGCCTCTTTATGACCCTTTTTAAAGGGTCTGGACTCAAAACTGTTCTAGAAACAGACATGGTCTTTCATGCTCACCTTTACTAAACATTACAAGATTAGATACCTTTTCTTGAGCCAGAACTGGTTTTGCCACATCTATTCTTCAAGGGGTACTGGACTCCAGTTCTGTACCTCCAACTTTCTCCCAATCAATATAAAAGCTTTAGGGATCTTCCATTAGTAAGCAGTACAGCAACAGTGATCTGACGAAGGACATAGCCCATTTGTGTTATAACTTTGCATGACCGTAGATGTTTTGAGTATATCGCTGTTGCAGTGTATACATTATCCCTCCTACCTCCATGTATGTTTTGCTCTTTTTTTAATTTACTTTCCCAGGGTGGACTTGCATTTTCATTTTCTCCTTCTCCATCCCTGTGTACTGAAGTCCTTTTTTCCTAGGCACCTTTTCTTGGTGCACAAAAGCTCCGAGAGACGTTGTACCTATATGTCTCTTATGTACAAGCATGTAATCTTGTACATAGGTCTGATATAGTGGGCGAGAGGAAGGCACCCAAGCTTTCATAAATTGCCCAGACATGGTATTCCATGGCGGGATACTTCCTGTTAGTAAGCACTACTGTGACAGTAATCTCTTCATACATTAAGTTCTTACACAACTGTACTTTTGTCACTTGATCCTGATGTTGGTAATGGAAAAGTCCTAATTCTCACAGTCTAGAAAGTGTAAGCCATTGAAGTGTCTATGTGGCCAACAGATCATAAGTTAGGATCCGCACCACTACTGCTTGGGGAAAGAGCACAATGTCAGTCACTACTATAAGTGCCCAGAAGGGCAAATGCTTCTTCAGTCCAGCAGTTGTCAAGAGGGCCCTCTTCCATCATCCCAGTTCAGTGCTTGAGCACCAGGAGAAACTGAAAGATGTGGTAGATTGTAGACATTCTTTGTGTCTTCTTAGAGGTAAGACTGTCTTGCAGATGACCTAGCATTCCTCACACTCCATCCTCTCTAACTCAGTTAGTGAAAGGTTAAGCTTCTACCCATCATCTACCTCGGCAACTGACAGGAGGCCCGTGAGGGGTGCATCCTGGAGTTTCAGCATCATTCACCCCACATGTCTCTACAACTGTCACTATATTTTTGTGGCATGTTCTTTGCGGTCTCATTTGAGACCAAGGATTTTTCACCCCAACCCTCACCTGATCCTAGCAAGGCTCAATAATCTAGTGGATCCTCGCATCCCAGCAGGACTTGCATTGAATGCCAGATGACTTTCATGTCTGGTAGTGTCTGTCTTCATTGTGCAGCTGCACACTCTTAAGGAACAAGGGCTGATGGGTTGATGCCAACACGTGGCTCTGAACTAGTCTTACTAGTCACCACAGTAACTTCCATAGGCTTCTCCCCAAGTAGTGGAGTTTTACTGCCCGACCTCCTCTAGTCACCTTAGGCTTGTTCAACTCCTCCTGTATTTATTGAGTCTCCCCCCCCCCCCCCCCAAAAAAAAAAAAGCTAGGAGAAGGTCTTCTTTTCCTGGGAAGGGGACTTGCTATTTCTGAAACCTCCCCTTCCCATATTTCTTCTCGGATTAACCCTTCTTTGGACAAACTCTGGGGTTCATAGGTAGGTACTAGGCTATCGGCCCAAGGGCCCAAGTAAGCCTAGGCAACAAGGTTCCCTGGCTTACGCCACCCAAGAAAGTTATTTTCCTGTGCCCCTGTCGAGCAGAGCCACAGATGTGATGATCTGGGTGTATTTCCTATTTCCCATCCACTCATCAAGATTTTTCTTGGAGTGCTAATGAGGAACTTTGCTTGACATAGATGGGTAGCTTGTTCCAGAGTATGGGAAGTGTCTGGGGCAGGAATCTATCCCTCCAGCATGTCCTGTTTATTCTGGTGATAAGGTTTAGGTCCCTGGAGCGTGTAGCTCAGGAGGGATTGGGATTTCTTTAGGTGTAGCATGTCCCAACAGCTCTGGGTTTGACATAGCTTTATATGTTAGGCAGAGATCACCTTGGAGTAGGCGATATGCTATTGAGTAAAGCTGGAGTTTTTTGAGACGGTCAGTGTAGGGCATTTGTTTGAGGCCAATAATCCTCTTTGTGAGGTACTACTGTGGCCTTTCCAGCTGCTGTAGATGTCTTGTGAGGTACATTCCAAAAGGGGCGTACTCTATAATGGGTCTAATGATTGTTGAGTAGAGGGGAACAATGACTTCTTTTTTTCCTGGATGAGAACCCTTTTGTGATGAGGTGTGCCACGTAGAAGGATTTCCTGACTAATGTGGCAATGTGATCATCAAAGGAGAGACTACTGTCCACCTGGGTCCCAAGGTCTCTTCCCGCACATTCGGCATTAAGTAGACTGCCGCCTATGTGGTAGTTCATGGGTACAGAGTTTTTACCAAAGGGGATGACCATGCACTTTTTGCCATTGAGCTTAAGGCCATGGCTCTGACACCAGTCATCTGTCTCAGTCAGGCCCTTCTATAGGATGTCCACATCATTTGGGGACTCGACTTTAGCTCCTAGTTTGCAGTCATCTGCAAACTCCAGCCTTTTTACCTTCCTTGCAGAAATGCCTTCATAGTCATCTTATATGGGGGATAAGGAAGAGCCTTGGTTCATCTCACTGGTAGAACCAGTGTTAAAGGATGCCATTTTGGCAACCTTAAGAAATCTCAATACCCTTCCTCTTCTCCCAGTTGAATGAAGTAATAGCCTGTCTTAAGAATCCTAGCACTGAGTCCACCATGATCTCTGCAGTACAACATGGGTTACAGAGATCATAGCACCTTTCTACAGTAAATTCTGAAAGAATCCAAGGCATATTGAGCATGGTGGCAAAAGTGTGTTCCTCTGCCATCTTGGTACTTATGTCTCTCACTTGTCCAATTTCAAGTTATCACTGGTGGATGCAGGGATGGACTTATTGTGCATTTATAATAAGTTATATGGCAATAATTTATAAAACACACGAGTTAGAATCATGCTTTGTGTATACATGTACAGATGCCCAAAAACATGCTTAGGGGCTTGAAGTGGATGCTGAAGGTGCAAAACTCTAGTTACTATGAACATTAATAACAGCCTGACATTAGCACCGAGAAGTAAGGCAATAAGCTGTAAACAAGCTTCCTCTGTTAGTGTAAGGTTTTTGTCTCTTACTACCTTTTTCCCTACTGTGTGAAGCCCATTAGTCACACAGTGTTACTGGTCAAACTCAGGAAAATGTTCATGTGGATCAGTGTTGTACCCTGGTTAACAAAAAAAATCAACTTAAAATAGATCAGGCACTAAGAAAAGCATTCAGGTTTTCCTGATTCTCCTGTCATGGGTAAGCTAGTCAAATCTTCACACTATGTCTCATATAAAGGGTTTTCCTGATGTAATTTTTACTGCTTTGGTGCTGTGATTAGGACTGCAGGCTGTGGTATGGCTGAGGCTGTGCTTCTTTAAGGATGAGCTCAGGAGTGACATCCTGGTTCCTCCATGGGGAGGGGGTTCTTGGGCAGCTTACCAAGACTCTGTGGAGGACATTCAGAAGAGCTTTCAGTGACAAAGAAGAATGCATACTTCTACCAGCATCTGCCAGGGTTGTTTTTGTTTTGGAATGGCATCTGAAGGAAGATTCTTTTTTTAATTATTTCATCAACCTAGCATGGGTGTAAGTAGCCCCAGCACTTGGCCACTCTTTCTCCACATATTCAGTCCAAAGCTTTGGATGGCTTCATTAAGAGGATACCTGTTGGACAAGCCACCCCAGGCTTTGAGTTCTTCAACTGCCTACCTCATATGTCCCACTTGTGAGAGAGCTGGTGTATCAGGTCGTCAATATGATATTGTTCCTTCATGATTCAGACAAAAAAAAAATAAGATTGTGGGGAAGGGTACGGCCTTTTTAAAGGTGGCTTTCATATAACATAATGCACCTTCAGTGGTGGCTAGAACAGCTACTTACACCATGTACAGGGCTTCTTTCTATGTGTCTCTGTCTCTTTTTGTTTGAGGAGCTATAAGAGCAGATTCTGGATGCTGCTTCTCAGGATGAGGTCCCTTTTGGGAGCTACAGTTAAAATCCATCTACCCATCTATCTATCCACCTACCCACAACCTATTTTTTCCCATTTTTGCATGTGGTGTTACTGTGTCACTTCAACAGTGAAAATCATCTAGAGCCCAAGTTTACACCTCCAGATAGTTAGCCCTGCTGCAGTCCTGTTCATACCATACACATACATGCATGCAAACACACCTACTGCCAATAGAGCATCTAGTCCACTAGTGCATATCTTTGGAATGTGGGAGGAAACCAGAGCACCTACAGAAAACCCACATGAACACAGGGAGGACTTGAACACTCCACGCGGAAGACATCACAGCAGAAAATCAAACTTGCAAAGCTGTGAGACAACACTACCAGATGTGCCACTGTGCCACCCTCTTCACTGTTAGAAGCCACACATTTCTCATTATGGATAGCATGTACCACATGACCTCTTATCTGTAAACCTTTATTTTTTTACTGGAGTAAAGGTCTTACATGCCAGTGACAGTGGGTCAAGTGCCAAGCTGCGTTTTCTCTCCCATATCTTCCAGTCATCAGTCCTGGCAACAGTCTTCTGTGAACTTCAGGGATCATGTATGTAGGTGGTTGGTTCTCCTGTGTTTGTCTCAGTCTGGAGAACTATTACTTGAGGCAGGTCAACTTATAAGGAGATCTCAGAACAATGCTAATAGCCTTTGGGACAAAGAGCCAGTGGAAGACTATGCAGCCACTGACAAAGAGGGTAGGATTATATTCTGACATTTTTTTGATACTCAACAGGGTGGAGAGATTTCGGCATCCATGTCATTTATGTGAAATTTGTTGATCACAATGCAGTTGGGCATGCCCCCTGGTTGGGTTGTTAAAACATGTCTCTGTCTACTATTGAACACCTGTTAACACATCAAGATTTGGAAGCCATACAGGAGGTTTCTGCACTTTCTGGTCAACCCATACTTTTAATACAGAGTTGTGTCCATTGAGCTGTCCTCTACTTGCAGTGTTCTGTAACATTATTGGCCATGGTTGTTGAGGCCCTGCAGTGGGACATAGCTAGCTGGATGGATGGCTGCTGGTACCTCACTGTCAACCTTCCATTGTGGTGGCTTTAGTTGCTTATATTGCTTGTTTCTGGGGTGCATTCATGGTGGATGTCTGTGACATTTACATCAAGTCATTACTGTTTGGTGAAGGTATGCCTTAAAGTCTGGACTTCAAATCCAAGAGCAAAGCACCCTTTGAGAAGGCAGGACTTCAGGACCTTTTTACCCTAAATATAACCTCTTAATCATAAGGATTCTGCCATTCACTCAAAGTTTTTGGAAATAGTGCATCAGATTTTACCCTAGTTTTAAAGCCACTACAAAAGAATTCCTTAGAGTGAAGCACAAGTGGATATGAGTAGTCACTATATTCCTGATCTTCTAAAGGGCATTGTCCTATATGTATCTTTGCCTATTCTATTATCCTTTCCCTGGCTAGTTCTTACTGTTACTTTAAGCTTTGTTTAGAATCTTTTTGTAAGCAGACCAACATATTTATAGGTTCATAGGTTGGTACTAGGCTATCGGCCCTAGGGCCTATACAAGTCTAGCCATAACAATTCCCTGGCTATTTCTTCCCACAATATTTGTGTGATGTCAGTCCCTTTTAAAGAGCAGTGAATTTAGTGAGTATCCTCATCCCTGTAACTTTCACATGCATTTATCAAGGACTAGAGGATGCTGGTTGTCTGACAAAATTAAAGAGAGAACTACAACTTGTGTTATTAAGTTATGAAATTACGATTGCTGGCCTTCACAGCAGTCAAAGAACTGGCATATAAGGGTGGCATTTGATGCTACGTTCAGAATGTTTTGGGAGTTTCTAACCTAAAAACCTTCAGAATCATATTTGTCAAAGAGACAGGTTTTTACTTTTTAATTAGTAATGTTTTGTTCTTTGTATACTGCCTATTTTCTTCAGGACTGTTGGATTACCATCTTGATGCTGTTAATTGCTCGTTTAAAGTAATTAACCAGCATCATGTAAATGACTTGTACAGCTCGTATTGCTATTTTCTTAGTTACATTTTAAATGCGTGCATGGAACACTGCCATTTGACCTAATGTACCAGTGGGAAGTAGTAGTCTTCTTCAGATTACATGGTTTGCATAGGTAAAACAAAGTGAGAACAGAAATGAACAGTAATGTTTGATACCAGCAGTAACATCTGTCTGAATACTGAAGCATGTAAAACCTAGAACAGTGCATTAGATGGTTTGCATTCCTCGATGCAGGCAGATGTGGCTGTGACAAGCCAGAGTCGTGGCATCTCTTCTGAATAGTATGATTCTGCAAGTAACAAAGTCTAGAAACATTTCAGCAACACCGGGGGCCTTTCTTAGACATCTCTGCTGCTCTTTTTGAAAAGCTAAGTTGCATGTCACTACACAATAAAAATTGTTGTGTGTGGTAGTCTTGCATAACTTTTGCAGAGTTTACAGTGATTACTTTAATTTGTGCATTTGAAGTGTACCTGAGGTAAGCTGAAGACAAACTTTGTTGGATGTAAGAAGCAGTAAAATTGGTAATCCTGATAGGATTTTGTTTTGCCGCCCTGCTTTAAGGGAATCTGAATTATCTTAAATCATAAATACAGTGAATAATTTTCTGATTAGCTGAGAGTACCATATTATTTGTGGAATAGAGCTGTTTGACATGAATGTGGACTCATGAATCTTCACTCTTCTATATCTGTCCAGTGAAGTTTCATTAGTCATACACAAATTAAACTAAGCTTTTGCCTCCTGTTGGCATTTTTTTGCAGTTGAACTGAGGTACCTAATTTCATGATTGGTTCTTTACATTAAGTTTTTGTTCAGGATACATTTTACAGTCTCAAGTAGTCCCTCCACTTGATAAAGAAATATGAAGCTGTCAGTGGATTGTTTAACTGCAGTCTGTTTTTGGAGCAAGCTTGAAGGATAATTTGAAAATTGTTGGGATTCTGATTGTATTAGATGTTGTTCTTTTGATGATCAGTCAGAATTCACCGAGGTATATATGCTTGTTTTCAAAGCTGTTGCGGACTGCAATGGAGTGGGGTAGTCAGTGGAGGTTACTGGGAATCGAACCCAAGTCCTTTGATTGGATCAAGCTCATATACAGCTCTATGCTTCGTCTTCTAGGTTGTACTGCCATATCTGAATAATTTTAGCCCATTTATACCAATGAAACAGCAGATCTCTTAGTTTTCCAAAGCCATATAAAAATAGAAAAGTAGCAAGATAATCTAGGCTAACTACATGTTAGGTTTCGGAGGAAAAAAGGCTGAAAACAGAGCTGATGTTTTATGTAACAATCATCTTTTAACACCCACAGTATTATGGTTATTAGTGATTCTTTTTCTTGTGGTAATGTTTTTTCATACAAACTGTGTAATAGCCCTATGTAGCATAACTTATCTGAATGAAATATACACACGTGTGTGATCTAGTGATAAAATACTGTGTTCATTCAGAAAGAATGCCATGTAAAGCACAATGCCAAGACGTACTGTACAATGATAGCACACGTGGGTCTTAATTGTGTTCTGTATATATGTACGCAAGCACATACCACACTCAGAGGCTTGATGTGATAATGTGTATGAAAACTCCAGTTACAATGAGAACTTTAATGACCTCCAGCTAAAGATTAACTTAATGGCTGCTTGCATTTTCAGGGTCACTTTTATTTTGAGTATTTGTCATAAACAATGTAACGTTCTTTATGCAAAAGCTAGTTGATTCATGCTCTATTGTAAACCTTTGTGTATTTTGTACACAGAGGTGAAAACTGCAACATGTGCTGTACTCCCTTATGGTAAAAAAGTCTCTGGTTACAGAATGAGTGGATATTCTTTGTACAGATCACTGTAGCAGTAGTCCTTACTACTGGGACTTCAGCTGCAGAAGGCCCAGTGTCCAGCCTGACCTGCAGAGCTCCACTTCCTTCTTCCTCCAGGCTAGGCATACATGTGCCCCTTAGAAATGTGTGGCATTATCCTATAAAGCTGACATCTGTCTATACCATTTTAGATCTTTATTTCAACAGTTGTCAGTTTATGTACTATTTTATACATTGTTCTGCCTGCTCTGGCACTTGCTCAGATAAATACCCAAGTGGGGAGTTTTTTCTTATAACTAATTGTATTTTGTTAGTGGCATTTAATACTATGTAGATTAGTAGAGTCAGATGCCAAGACAGATAATTCAGAGATAAGTTCCACAAGAAGCCTTTTAAAGTTTGTTTCAATTTTTGGCCTAGAACAAGATGATGAAACTTGCAGGGTCTGTCTATGGTTTACCGCTGTTTTATCTCTGAAGAACTAAACTGGCAGTCCAACAGTGTCAGACTGAAGCAAGGAGTGCATTCAAAAAGAGCCACACAGACACTATAACCATAGATGCTCAGACCTTGCTTGGGGGGGGGGGGGACTGTAGGATGCAACTCAAAAGAAACAAACATATAAATGTAAAGAGAGTAATGGCTGTGATTCAGGCTCTCTGAGCCTTCAAGCATTGTGACAAGAGGGGGTTTGTAGGTCACAGTAGGTAAAATTGTCATAATGTGGTACACTAACAAGCAAGGAGAGACTTGTTCTTAATTCCTTGTTCATTACTGTGTGAAATATATCTCTTCAGTCCCAGGTAACCCTAAGGGCGGTCTACATACCATCCCATTTGAAGTATGTGGCAAACTAACAAAGCAGATTATCTGCAGAGTTATATAAAAAGAATGTTACACGGGGTGGGGGTTCTTCAGACTTTTTGCAGATGGGGTGTTGCAAAAGTAGTTCTGTTTGCCTGTCTGAGCAAAAAATAACCTGAAGTTCTGCTTCAGAATTCCCTGCAAAGAAGCTTTGGCATTGGATGCTGTTTCCTTAAAGGAGACTTGTCTCTTCCTGTATACATTCACTACAATCCCCCTTCTCCCCAGGATGACCCAGAAAACAATGGAGGAAAGAGCCAAGAGTGCTGTTAACAGCCTTTTGGTACAGACCTGATTCAGATGTCCATGGTGAAGCCTTGCATGCCTCCTGTGCACATGGAGCTTGTAATTCAGGACACAGGGGGACCTGATACTACCCTACCCAAGCTAAAGACTCTGCAGCTCTTCTGTTTTGATGATTTAACTCTTTTGCCCTTCGGGTACTAGTTTAATGAGGGTCTGCTGACCATACTTATGTAGTATAAGAAGCCAGCCAATCCTATTTAGCCAAATGGAAGAGGCTTTCCCTTTGGTGCTATATCACTGGTGTCCATGATTTTGCAGTACTTAAGGTAGCTGTTCAGTCCAGGCATGGCATATATAAAAGTATATTTTTAGCCATTTCTGGCTGCATGCATGTAGTTCCCTCACCAGCATCACTGCAGCCTATTAAGCACTTCCTGAAAGAAGTCCTTAATCTGAAGCCACCAAGAAAACTTGGGACTTCAACTAAATCCTGGAATACCTGATGTAACCCTCTTTTGAGCTTGCTACTGCAGCACCCCTCAAATATTTAACATGAAAAACTGCTTTACTACTGGCGGTTTCCTCAGCTACAAGCTGTCATGTGCATAGAGCCCCTTTTAGTCTTCCATAAGGATAAGGGCCAGTCTTAGAGCCAACCCCACATTTATGTCTAAAGGGGTAACCGAGTTCATCAACCAAACTGCCCAACTCCCTTGTTTCTCCCTTAACTCACAGAACAAGGATGAAAAAGTTCTTCATTCCTTAGATGTACATGGGCACCTGAGATACTAGCAGACAAGACCAAGGTCTTCAGAACCTCAGGTCAGTTACTGATGTCCTTTACATTCAGGAAGGAGGAGAAACTAGTTTTCCAAGTCGGCCATTTCTAAGTAGCTGACATTTTGAATTTTAATGTGTTGTAATCCTGAAAAGAAGCTGCTTGGGACCTTGAATCCCCACAGCACTAACTGGTACAGCATCCATTGTGAGCTTTTTGCAGGGAGGGGTGAATGGCACATATTTTTAAGATCACTTACCACACCGTTTCCAAACATTTGTAGATTAGACATTGCTTGCAGAGTCAGGACTGGGTTTTTAACTGCTATTATTAGACATTGCTTGCAGAGTCAGGACTGGGTTTTTAACTGCTATTATTCATGGCTTGCTGCAGTCTAGTCTTATTAGTATATTCACTTCCGTAGCCTTTAAAGTTCTGGAATTCTTCCCAGTAGTAAGGACTGCTGCAGGAGTGATATGTATGAACATAGTACAATTGGCTAAGAACTTATCATAACAGTAGATGTTCAAGTAGACCATTGTCACAGTATTGTCACTGGTTCTTTCCCACCAGCCTCTCTTCTTATTTTGCATATAGTAAGGTAGGACGGAGTACCATCTCCCTTTGCAACTGTCCTTCCTTCCTCCTCCCACCACTTTTCTCTCAGGACATATGAGCCTACTTGGGCATGGCCCAGCCTTTTAAGTCTTTGATCCAGGGAGTGTACGTATGTGTCTCAGCTTGGATATGATCCTTAACAGGGTAAATACCCTACTGTTGCCTTAGGCAAGAAAGTTCTAAAATGGCATGAGTGGATGTCTGAGTTATACCAGGAATATCCTGACATCCCTAATGGGTGGACCTCAGCATAGCCTAGATGGAGAAGGAAGATGAGTTCTGCATGCTGGGGCTAGACTTCAGAACTTCTGCAGCCTACTACAACAGTGACCTACATGAACATCTACAACTAGTAAGTACATGGACTGTATTGCATTGCTGCAGTAATACTGTAGTGCTTTATTATTTACATGGATCCCAAGCTTCTGCTGTTCCTTAGCATGGATACTTATGTCATTTACTGCCAGTGCCATTCATGATTTGTTTTCCTAAGTGATAAGTTATTTTGTATACAAAATAAATGTTAGGCTGATTTACCTAAAATGTACATTTCAGCCCAAAGTTGGGTTCTTATGGAGAACTACTACTTTTAAAGTATTATGTAGCCAACATATAGCATTGTAAGGCCATACAAATTTGCCAACATAGTGTGTTAATATTTATTGAATACAGCTAAATGCATACATGAAGCAAAATGCTTGCTGTTAAAACAATGTTGAACAGTTAAAATATTATAGTAAGCATTTATTTTGCAGAGTGGCTTAAATGTTTTGTTAGAATTTTGTGTAACATAAAGCTGCCAATAGAATACAAGTCATGACCTTAAGTTTTCACTGTCTGTTTTGCCTTTTCTTCTAAAGACAGTTTACAAATGTTTAGTTTTGTATTCTAACTTTGGTTAATAAAATGTTTATAAAGTTTATTTTCACCAAAGATATGCAACTTCATTATTACGAGGTATTGCTGAATAAACAGTTTTTGTTTTATATTTGCTTTGTTTGGAGTAGTGAGCTTTTATTTTACAGAGTTGAAGCCAACGTACTTCAGTGAGCTTTTGTTGCTTGTTAGTTTTTTCCAGTAATTTGTCCTTTACCAAGCTACAGATGACTGAAGATATTAGATACTGTAGTAGATTACATTATCACAGAACAGGATTTCATGTAAACACTGCTCCATTCTATTCAGGAAATACAACTGTTTTCACAGCAATAGGCTGAAGTGCCTTTTGAGGTCTGTTTGTCTGTGGATTGCCATTAATCAACTGGAAATACATAGCTGTTTTTCACAAAATTAGTAAGGCAGTTGAAATGTTCACCTTCTACTTGCTTAAACCTAAGCACAGTACAAAAAGTAAAGTATATATATATATATATATATATATATATATATATATCTATATGAAAACAACCAACTCCAAGGAATTATCGCAAACAGAAAAGAAAACAACACCTTGTTGCTTGTTGGCAAGCTTCCAATTCCCAAATGGCTGGTGGATAAGCAAACAAAAAAGTACCAAACTCTTCATGTCTTTTGTTCCAATTTATTATACATACAGAATTTCTTTAAAACGGGTTAAGAATCCTTTACAAGCTTTAAATACATTTAAAAAGCCCTCCGAAAGGCCTGAACCTATTACTTCCAATCATTTGAACAACCAATGATGTCATTTCCTGTCATTGCTGAAGGTTTTCTCATTCTTAAAAAAAATACATTCTACATACAAAAATGTATATAAAAACTGATTCTTTTAAAAAAGACATCAAAACACTTGCAAAGTCTAAAAAGCTTTCACTTTAATAGACATTTAACGTGCACATTGAGCCCTGGAAACCGATTGGCCCTTAAGAGACTTGCCACTTCAGCTCTCTAACTTCTAGAACTTTATTACAGCTTTCAAAGAAGTACAAGTCATTCACTTGTTCTAACACTGAAAAGTGGAACTTTCTGAAACCTACGTAGTGAAGACTGTGTTTGGCCAGTGAGTTTGTAGCATCTTCATCTTTTATAACCTCTAAATGTTTGATCCTAATTCTTTACTTACGTACACTTTGGCACTGCATACAATTCATGCAAGCATAGGTGCCTTTCTTGCTAAGTAATAACTTATGTGTTGTGAGATGAAATTCTAACAACTGCTTAAGTTTCCAGTCTGTTTCCAGGGCCCAGTGAGCATGTTAATGTTAAATGTCTATTAAAGTTAAAGCTTTTTATATATGTACATATACACACACACAGACATGTATGTACCACACACACATATATGTGTGTGTGTGTGTGTGTGTGTGTGTGTGTGTGTGTGAGTGATATATATTGTTCTCGACAATATGAAATTTGAGTTTCTGAAAACTAGAACTTGTAATATAGACGTGTGTGTGTCTCTCTCTCTCTATATATATATATATATATATATATATATATATATATATAAAATGTGTGTAAAAATAAAATGTGTGTTAGCAGCTCGAGTTTTCACAAATTTGAATTTCATCTTGTCGCGATGATAGACCTCTGTGTGTGTTTATGTATGAATATATATATATATATATATATATATATATATATATATATATATATATATATATATATATAAAATGTGTGTGGATTCATTTATATGTGTAGGATCTATATTGCTTCATTGAAGTTTCAAAACTTCGAAACTGATATGGTCGGCACCATATCATCGAAGTTTAACATTGAACGTTTTAACGGAAGTCTCCATAAGGGAAGATTTCCCTTTACTGCACTGTAGTGTGATCTCAGAGTTGGTATATTTAAGTAGTAGCGGAGTGCAGAAAGGCTTGCCCCCCTGCTTGAAACAGTTAGATAAGTTATTTTTTTGTTTGTTTTTTTACATATTCAGAGTTTCAACACATCGATGATATGGTCTCGACCATATCAGATTTGATGTTTTGAAGCTTCAATTATGTGATATATAGAGATATATATATATATATATATATATATATATATATATATATATAAAATCAAGATTCCGAAAACTCAGACTTCAAAAAACAACAAAAATATTCACCCTTGCTTAAGGAAAACTTAAATGACTTGAGCAGTAAACTTAGCTGCAGAAAAAGGAAACCTGAATGAAGAGGATGGAATTTGTTCTGCTAAGAACTGCAGAAAACACAAATTATCAGAGATTGTTTTTCCTAGCACTTTGGAACTTCATCAAGTTGCT
Organism: Protopterus annectens; assembly: GCF_019279795.1. NCBI lineage: Eukaryota > Metazoa > Chordata > Ceratodontiformes > Protopteridae > Protopterus > Protopterus annectens. The sequence goes on along the minus strand of NC_056727.1, from coordinate 159,500,626 downwards.
TTGTGTAAAGACCACCAGACCTTTTTTTTTTTTATATAGGAAGTTATGAATGTTGTCTTGAAATGGTGAATGAAACAAAACTGTACATTGACAGAGTAATACCCATCTCAAAACATATTTAAAAGTAGATTAGAAGATATTTAAGCACAGACGTTAAAAGCATGGATATTTTCATCTGCTTTCTAGTTCTACCGTTAATGTTAAATGTTATACCTTTGGAAGTGTACCTGACTGACATTAGGATGACAAAGTCTCTCCTACATGGAAGCATCACACTGACATCATGTGCCAGTATTGTAATAGGGAGTAGTTATCTTGCATTCTCACTTCTTTTGTCACTATAATTTTATTTTGGAGACTTGTTTCCTTTGGCTGATTATGCTAGTCCTCATGGTCATATGAGTTTGAGACCCCTACATGGCTGGTGTAACAATATCCCTTGAATGCCTCCTTTAACTGATTCCCTCCTCTGTATTGATCCTCCCCGGTTTTTTTTTTTTTTTTTTTTTTTTTTTTTTGAAGAATAGTTATTTAATGAACTTGGTAGTATTAAAACCTATGGGTCAAATATGTTTTGTTTTCTGCAGCCTATTCAGCGGAACTTCATTTCTGAGTGGCTTATACATTATTTTACAGCAACAGTCTGAGAAGTATTGCACTTTATACTTTCCTCTAGCCCATTTATAGTTAACCTTTCAAATACTAAAATGCGTGAAGTCAGTCTTACTTTTGATCAGCAGCATTTGCTCAAACTCTTCCTCACTGTCATGGCCTTGGCTGGTGTTCCCAGCCTTTATAATTTCCTTATAAATGGATAGTAGACATGAACTTGAAAGGGTGTTTGTTGAGACAGCAGGGGAGCAAAGGTTTGTGTTTTATGCTGTTTTGGAGTTCGATAATAACTATTTCCTACTTTCATGTGTAGTTAGAAGACAAAGTGCTGGTATCTTGTCTCATTTTGTTATATTCCTTTGTGCTTCTTTTTATTGTAGTTATGCTTACCATTGGCTTCATAAAGTCTCAACAGATTTTGGGTCTTCGTTTTATGTGGCTACTTAACCAACACCAGTGCCCTTTCTTTAATTGCACATGCAGGCTATTTTATTTTGTCTTGTCTGTTAGTTCTTTGTCATTTCAAGTTTTGTATTACTTCTCCTACGGTGTAAGTAAACACAGGTCAGCCTTTTTCCTTTCAATCATCCCAAAAAATCTGTAGGAGCTTTGTAAATTGTACACTTTCAGCAGACCTGAACCCTAAAATGAATTCAGAAGGTCTTCATACTCTGATTTTTAAGCCATCATGGTATAACCTTTTCAGCATTGCCTTTGTTATCAAATTTATTTTTCCATAGAAGCATCAAAGTTTGTGTCTGTCTCATTCAGCATCATATTTATCACCAAGTATTTGAAATACATATGAGTGAGTTTAATAAGTGTATGCCCTTCAAACTGAAAGGCAGAGTAATCCTGGTTCTTTACTAATATTGGTTATAGAAATTTACTTCCTGTAAAGAGCTGAGACATTCTTGTCATTTTTCTTAAAAAAAAAAAAAAAAAAAATCCTGTACCAATTAAGAGCATGCCTTCATTTGATTTTTTTATATCACTATCCCTGCAAAATAAAAATGGAATTCTATTGCACATCAGTCTTGTCTCCATTGCCTAGGCCAAGCACTCACTTTTCTGATTGTGATCATTCCATGTTTAGCTCTGTGAGCTCTTCAGAACATGCACCTTCTTTTGAATTTTGCAACAACAAGCATTCCATATCATCTTCATTCAGGTCAAAAGGACAATGTTGTACAGACTATCTGCCCCAAAGAGAAGATGAGATTTGATACAAAAGGACAATGTGTAGTACAGACTATCTGCCCCAAAGAGAAGATGAGATTTGATACAAAAGGACAATGTTGTACAGACTATCTGCCCCAAAGAGAAGATGAGATTTGATACAAAAGGACAATGTGTAGTACAGACTATCTGCCCCAAAGAGAAGATGAGATTTGATACAAAAGGACAATGTTGTACAGACTATCTGCCCCAAAGAGAAGATGAGATTTGATACAAAAGGACAATGTAGTACAGACTATCTGCCCCAAAGAGAAGATGAGATTTGATACAAAAGGACAATGTAGTACAGACTATCTGCCCCAAAGAGAAAATGAGATGTGATATCTTCACCTCTAGGTTTTCTTCCGCAGCTACCAAAGTCTTTGTGACACCAGGCTGAAAAATTAAAGATACTGGCCCAGTTATTACTTTTTTTTAGCAAGTATGTTAGCAATTTCTAAGCTAGTGACCTTTGGTCACCAGCTTCCATGTTATCAGTTTCTTTCTGCCAATTTATGTGGGATCATGTCATCGGTGAGACAGTCTCCAGACTTGACAGCACTTTGCCTTTGCTTCTTTGATACTTTTCTAAGCTGTTTTACCCACCTTTCATGCATAAGTGGTGTCTGTCATCCTAGTTGACTGCGACTGCATCAAGGCAGTAGATCTGCTTTTTGTGGTTCTTATGCTTCAGCTGGGAGGCAGATGGTTTCTGAGATACCACCACTGTCCAGTAGACCCTAGTAGTCAGCATTAGCAGTGGAATTTTTTCCCACCTGCATGATATACCACAGCCACAGGAAGAACTCTACTTCTTCCGTTCAGGTACTGCCCATAGTTTTACATTAGCAGTTTTCATTCTTGATAATGTCAGCAGCTGCTATTTAAAAAAAGAAGTATGTACAGTGTGGTGTAAATCTTTTCTGCTGCCTTTGTTGCAGAGAGAAAGAAAAACATTGTCAATGCACATAGTTGACCACATTTTTGTACGATAATGCACCTGCTGGAAATATTTTTTTCTGCATCTGCAGCATTTTTATGGAAAGTAGTGTTAGTCATATCGACATCACAGAATTACTAATTTGTCATGCTCACAGATTATAGTTGTGGTGAAGTGTTGGTGTGCTACACTGTAACAAATGAGGTAGCAGTCCAACAGACATATGAAAATGTAATGCATGAGGACATTTGTGCCTCAGTTTAAATAAAATCTTGCAATAATATAAATTCAGGAAAAAAAGTTTTTACCTATTTTGTACTGTGCTGCACCGTAATGACAGAGATGATGAGTTGTGAATTACTTTTGCACAAAAATAGCAAGCACATTTCTCCAACATTCTGAATAATAATTATATTAAAAAAAATCTTACTACTACAAGAACCAGTGAATAGAAGAACAAGTTCTATGATGTGTCAGTTAACAACTCTGATTACAGTGATGGCATCTGACACTTCAGGAAGAGCGTGGGGAGCGTTTGTTTGTACATGTTCATCATGTTACCCTGCTGCAGTCATTACACTTGGGTTATCCTGTCATCAGGCGGTCCCGCAGTCGGCCGGATTTCCAAAGTCTTGGTCCGACGTCAGTTGCAGTCGCCTCATCCCTGACGTCAGTGCGCCAGGGGTATTTATATTGCAACTGACGCCATTTTCTTCAGTCTTTCTTGCCGCGCGGTGCCCGAAGCAGAAGCAGTTCGCAAGTGCCGGTCGGCCGACTCCTGTGATTTTCGAATTCGAATTTCAGACCGAAGTCTTCTATAAACTAAGTACCCCGTTGGGGAAACTTTTCTTGCCTCAGACCAATGTCAGAAAAAGTTAACAATTGCATTTCTTGTGGGAAGCAAATACCTCATAAGGATTTTCATTCTTGTTACATACCTTGCCTAGGCCCTGATCACAATGTCACTTCTTGTCGTTTTTGTGCTAGATTTAATAAACGTACTATTAAAAGACTATTTGATTTCGCACGACACTTTTTTGGCAGAAAATTTAATTATAACATGCCGTCGGAGCTTCCGGCTACCGGCGTGCACAAAAAGCGCAGGGATAAGGATAGACAGCCCAGGCCTAAGCCCGATTCCGAGGCCTCTGTTAATCCGGTTCTCCGGTTATCAGTGAGGCTCCGATGCAGCCTCTGACTACCGCAGTTCAAAAAACCGAGACCGCTACAGATATTTTGACGGAATGTACTAGGCCGACGCAGCCTTTTACTTCAGGCCCTACTGACGATTTACCTTCCAAGGACGTCAGTGCTTCTGAAACACCATCGGTTTCAGAAGGCGTTTTCAGACCGACTCTTTCAGTCAAAACGTTTTCCAAGTCGAAGACTCCTTCCAAACCGAAAAAGGCTTCACTTTAGTCTCCTGTTCAAGGCCCTATGCCTAAGAAACAGATGCTCAAGATGACTGAAGATTTGATTTCTCTTATCAGGGGGTCTCAACCTCCTCCTGACAAAAGGCCTAGACTAGAGGAAGAATCTGCTTCCTCTGAACAACTGTCTATTTCTTTGGATTCCTCTGAGGACCCAAGACTATTCCTTCTCTCCTTATGAAGATTCTGATGCTGAGGACTCTATTCCCTCAGCTTCCCCTCCAGAAGATTACTCTTTTGGGAAAACTTTACACACTATGAGGGAACAATTTCACTGGGAAGGTCAGGATTACTCTGATTCCAATTAAGGCTCAGAGAGTTTCTTTTACTCCCCTAACACAGACCTCTAGCCATCCCTCCTGTTTTGGACATTGTGGATGATGTCTATTTAGAATCCAGTTTCAACCCTGACTCTCTGCCTCCTGCTCCGGCCAAGCCTGACAGATACTACAGAGTACCTGATTCCCACAAATTTCTTTACAAAAGCCCAGTAGCTGACCCAGAGACCATCTCCCAGGGTCCCAAGGGGGGGGGGGGTTAAGGCTTCCATGGCTAAAAGTCCAGTACCTTCTGAAAGGGATTCAAGAGCACTAGACAGATGGGGGAAAAAGGTTTATACCTCAGCCACTTTAGCTATGAGAGCTCTAAACTGTCAATTTCATATGCTTAAGTATCAGCAATTTCTGATCTCTCAGTTAAAACAAAAGATAACCACCCTCCCTCAATCTGAATTGAAAGAAGTACAGGATTTGTTGCACGCCACCGAGCAGGTAGGCAAACATACCTTGAAATGTGGGTTTGATTCTTTAGAGGCCTCCTGCAGAGCAGCTGTCACTGGATCAGTTGTACGTAGGCATGCCTGATTAAAGGAACAAAGTCTGCCTGATCATGTTAGAGCAAAACTATTAGATGCTCCCTTACAGCAGGATGTTCTTTTTGGTGTTAAAGAAGTTTTAAAGAAAATGGAAGATAAGGCAAAATCAATGCAGACAGTCAAAGATTTCCTACAAATACAACCCCTTCGCTTCAGCAGAAACTGGCCAACAAAAAATTGGTCCTTTCCAGCCACTGACAGGCCTCAGAGGGGTAAATACAGGTGCCCAAGGGGCAGAGGACAACCACAAGCTCAGTATAAACCTCGCCAATGGAGCACTCCAACCCAGAAGGGAGGAGAAGACAGGTCTCAACCCACCAGAAGGTAAACTCAGTGACTTGCACCTCAACTGGCCAAACAAAGCTCTTTTGTCAGCCCCCCGGGGGGAAAGCTAGCACTATTTGCAGATAACTGGCACATGGTCACAAAGGACAAATGGGTACTAGACGAGGATACAGATTCCACTTTCACACCTTGCCAATAAAAAGAGGAATGCCAAACCTGCCACAAAATCAAAGGGCAGAGGCTCAAAAACAAATTACAGGTCTCATGGCCATGAGAGCCATTCAAAGGGTACCAACTCAAGAGCAAGGCCAAGGATTTTACTCAAGACTCTTCCTAGTACCCAGAAATGAAAATGCTTGGAGACCAATTCTGGACCTTTCATTTCTAAACACTTACAAGTTCCCAAATTCAAGATGCTAACAATACAGCAGCTACTTCCCATGTTGGGCAAGGAAGCATGTCTGGTAGCGTTGAACCTCAAGGAGGCATACCTGCATGTCCCTATCAAAGTTGCAGAAGATACCTCCGTTTCATTGCAGGTTCAACCCATTATCAATTCTCTGCACTGCCCTTTGACTTATCTACTTCTCCCAGAGTATTCACAAAATGCCTGGCACCAGTAATTGCATACTGCAGACAAAGAGGAATTCAAATATATCCATACCTGGATGACTGCCTCATTCAAGCAGAAAGAAAAGACATTCTCTTACAACTTCTGGCTTTTGTGAAGCATCTACTGAATTGTCTGGGGTACACAGTAAATGAAAAGAAGTCAAAACTAGCACCCTCACAACAAATGACATTCCTGGGTGCCAGCTTGGACACAACGGCCCAGAAGGCTTATCTTACACCAGACAAGCAATTACAACTGACTCAATATTTCAAAACAATGGCAACAAAGACCCAATTAACTGCAAGAAAAATTCTGCAGGCTTTGGGCTACATGGCATCTTGCATTCTGATAATACCATTTGCAAAACTGCATATGAGGAAATTACAGTGGTACCTAAAAAGCGTATGGTCTCAACACAGCCACAGCTTGGACACAGTGATATCTCTCATTCCCTGCCTTCAACAGGAATTTCTATGGTGGGCACAGGCATGTCACCTCAACAAGGGTCAGCCTTTCACCTTGCCCCCACCCAGACAAATAATCACAACAGATGTTTCAGACTATGCCTGGGGGGCACACATGGCAGGGCAATGCATTCAAGGCCTATGGACTGCAGAACAAAGAAAACTGCACATAAACCAAAAGGAGATGCTAGCTGTATAGAAAGCTCTGACAGCCTTCTACTACAGCCTGGGCAACCTGCAATAAAGATGGACAACACCACAGTAATGTGGTACATAAACAAACAAGGGGGCACACATTCCTACCCTCTTTGCAGGCAAGCAATAATCTTATGGAACACAGCTCTGGCCTACCAAGTCCAGTTACAAGCTCAATTCCTGCCAGGACAGAAAAACACATTGACAGACGACCTAAGCAGAAACATCAAAGATCCCCACAAGTGGAAGCTAGACCACAAATATTTACAATGATAACTCAAAGATGGGGCCTACCGAATATAGACCTGTTTGCCAGTCCTCAAAACTACCAGCTGACAAAATTTTGTACAAGGACATTCCACCATCAAGCTTGGAAAGTGGACTCTCTCTCCTTCAGTTGGAAAAACCTGACAGTATATGCCTTTCCTCCATTACATCTTCTCACAAAGGTTCTTTTGAAGGTCAAAAAGGAGAAACCTCGAATGATTCTCATAACCCCAGACTGGCCACGCCAGCACTGGTACCCGCTATTGAAGAATATGGCTCACAGCCCACCATGGATATTGCCTCAAATACCTCATTTGCTCACGCAGCAAGACAAGCAGATTCTACACAGCCAGATAAAAACCTTAAACCTGGCTGCATGGCAAATCAATTAAGCATCCAACCAGCCACTCTTTCACAAGCAGTGCTGGATGTTATTCTAGAAGCCAGGAGGCCAAGCACCAGGAAGGCTTACTCGGACAAATGGAAAAGGTTTTCTGTTTGGAACCAAGCTAAAGGCCAAGACACAACTCTGCCTCATATGCCTCACATTCTGCAGTATTTAGCTGAGATGTTGCATAAAGGACTTTCCTTCTCCTCAATTAAAATCCATGCTTCAGCTATTTCAGCTCACTACGACACAAATCCACCTTTATTTTCAAATCCTCTCCTAAGGCAGTTCCTCAGAGGGGCGAAAAACATTAGACCACCTAAAAGAGCTCCTACACCAACATGGGACCTCAATTTTGTTCTGGAAAAACTAACGCTACCTCCCTTTGAACCAGCTTTTTCTGCAGACTTTCAGTTCCTATCGTGGAAGACTGCTGTGTTCCTGGCAATAACTTCTGCTAGGAGAGTTTCAGAATTGCAGGCACTTATGGCAGTGGAACCTTTCCTCATTTTTCATCAAGACAGAGTTTCTCTACGAATTAATCCTTCCTTCATGCCTAAGGTGGTTTCCAGTGTAGCTCTAAATCAAACCATCCACCTACCCACTTTCTACCCCAATCCCCAGAACAAAGGTGAGAGACTCCTGCATTCCTTGGACATTCACAGGCAGCTTTGTTACTACTTGGATAAACTACTTGGATAAAACTAAGGCTTTCAGAAAAACTGACCAGCTCTTTGTTTCCTATGCTACAGCCTCTCAAGGGAAGGCCATATCCAAGCAAACCATTTCTAAATGGATAGGCCATTGCATCCGATTCTGCTATACCCATCATGGGAAACCAGTTCCTCCTACCATTGGATCCCACTCTACCAGGGCAACAGCTACTTCTACAGCCTTTCTCAGGGGGGTTCCTACCAAGGAAATCTTAGAAGCTGCAACTTGGAGTTCAGTGCACACCTTCACCAAACACTATCACTACCTCTTTATTCTTAGTCCAGGGCAGGCTTCGCCACTGCAGTTCTACAGGGCCTCATTGCCTCCACTAACCCTCTATGATGCCTCCACCCTACCTTAGCTTTGGGACTCAACCCAAGTGTAATGACTACAGCAGGGTAACACGATGAACATAGTACAGTTTTGTACCTTCCATAAATGTAGATATTCGAGTGTTCACCCTGCTGCAGTCCAGGTTACCCTCCGTCCAACCCCTCTGATCTACTGGCTAAACCTCTGCTATGCCTTACTGATGTATTTGCTTATAGCTGAAGGGATTTTATGTTTGCACAGTGTTCACACCATTTGGTACTGATTTGGATCACCTTTTTGGGGGCACCTGACATCTGGGGCAAGAAAAACTGAAGAAAATGGCGTCTGTTGCAATATATGTACCCCTGGCGCACTGACGTCCGGGATGAGGCGACTGCAACCGACGCCGGACCAAGACTTTGGAAATCCGGCCAACTGCGGGACCGCCTGACGACAGGGTAACCCAAGTGTAATGACTGCAGCAGGGTGAACACTCGAACATCTACATTTATGGTAGGTACAAAACTGTACTTTGCATGACAACAAAACTGACATCATTACAAAAGCCTGCAGTTTACCTACTTTGGCTGGAGCTGAGTAACTGCTGTGAGTAATGGGAGAAACACATATGTGGGTCATTCAGGGAAAAACGCAAGCATTCCTGTTACAGAAGTTGTGTAAAATGCATGTGACTCACTGCTGAAATTGTGTCAATGAGATGGGTAAACAACATCAATTTTCTTATGTCTAACATCCCTTCTATAAAAAAGACTACATGGATTCTGAGAAGTAGACATGAAAGCAATAAAACAATTTTGTGTCAATACGTTTTAAAATAATTAACATAAAAGTAATACTGCTTTTAAGTCCAGAATATTCATTCAAACAATCTGTGAACCATTCTAATCCAACATCCTAGGAAATAAATGCAGGAGGGATATCAATTGCAACCAACAAATCATTGGTTTAAAATAAAACTTGAATTCTGTCCGGATATTCAAAATAATATTTTAGGATATTGGAGAACAATGTAAAAGTCTTTCAATTTATGATCAATACATTTTCAGTTTTAGTCCCTCCTGAAAAAATAATCAGTTGCAAGCATGGATCTAGAATAGCCTCATGTACATTAAGGATACTGAAGATGACTGAATTTTTTTTTAAACTAGAAACTATTTGAAGTCATAGTGTACAGATCAAATTGTTCAAAAAGAAATCATTCAACACCAAATCAATTATTCTCTGAGTTATGTATCTCATTTAAGGAAACCACTTGGTAAAACATATTCAATAACTTAGTCAAGATTTTACAAGAATACTCAGTTGATTTTCTAAGGACAACTCTCCCACTTTTATCTGGTTTCTTAACATGTATAGTTTTAGCCATCCTAAGTTCCTTAGATTTTTTCAAGCATTTGAATATGGATTTATTTGACAGATTATCTCACGAACCAATATCCCAGCTGCCTGCCCCCATAGAAGTCTGACAACATATAAAAAAAGAACAATTGCAGGCCTATCTGTAGTATCTTTGGATGCAGGCAAGGTCCTGAATCAGATGTAGGACTCAGCACTATCCCCAGTGATAAAGACAAGAGGATTGGAGTGTTTTGGCAAAACAGAGTATGTAGGTATTCCACTGTGGCCATTAAAGCTATTGCCAGATGCACACAATTAATTACCATGGCGATATAAAGCAAGTAGGGGAGACAGCTAATGAAATTGCTGGTGAAGCCCTACAAAATAGAATATGCAAGTAACTCAAGACTTTTTTAAGTTTAGGAAACATGCAGTTAAGTATGGGTGTGCTGCTTTTAACAGTAATAGCAGTAGGTACCCACAGTTAGTATAGATGTGCATGGCTTATATTTTACCAGAGATGTTTATGTTCAGTGATTGTTCTGTTGGACAAAGAGATGTTTTTTGGGGTTCTCTGCGCAGGGAATGTTTAAGAATAAAGGGAAAACTACTAATTTATTGAAGTGACTTTCATCCCCATACACAGGTGTAACATTAATTAACCCAAGTAAAAAATATATCCTTTTTGTTGGAAGGAGTCAAAAGGAGAACAGTTTAAATAAAATAAAGAGCTTTTGAGAAGGAACAGTCTTGGACAGAAGGCAGAGACTAGAGTAGGCAGCAATGCAGGAGGAGAGGCAGATCTGCCCAACCTAGAAGGAAACAGTATTGACTGCATAATTCTGTGCTATCTAACCCATTCCTCATCCCTCTCACCCTCATATTCTGGGAGGTCTACTAACCTCAGATGAGTGAGGTGGTGATTGTCAGAGTTTGCAGAATAGAATTCCAAAACTCTTTCAATGGATGCCTTTTATTCTCAGGAACAGTTAGGAGTGGAACAAGTAAACTGAGTACACTCCTGCTTTGTGAGGCCATGGAAACCATTCCCAAAGAGGAACAAGGAGAGGGATTTTACTCCAGGTTTTTTTTTTGGTGCAAAAGAAGGATGGTCCATAGAAGCCAGTCCTGGACTTGTCCACTATGAATACATTCCTAAACATAACAACCCTGGTTATAAGGAATACATACCTTCACATTCATAGCAGCAACAATTCATTCACATCTGTGTACAAGAACACTGCCAGTTCCCCACTGTATTTTGTTCTTTCCAATGCCCCTTATTCACCAAATGTCTATTCCCCAGTACTCACACAGAGGGCCTGAGAGATGCACATTTACTGCTACTTAAACAATTGCATAATCTGTATGTTGCCCTTAGAGTGGTGACAGAAGGTCTTACATCCACTGCATAACAGGGTGGGAATTTCTCTGAACCTACAGCAATTCAACCAAATACCATCAACCTTAATAGCCTTCCTTGGCCACTGATGGGCACCAAGGAAACAAGCTATTCTTTCCCAGGGCAGTATTTTCTTCCAGGGCAATTTTTTGGTGACATGATCAAAAAGATGCACATAAATGCTTGAAATTTTTTGAAGTGACATCACTAAATAACCTAAGTCTTGATGGTGTCTAGGACCAGGCCTCTACTTGAAGAGAATAGTGATGCCTCAAAAATTTCTGGGAACAGCACCAGCACCTTTTTAGATAAAATGTTACTACTAATCCTTTCCATAAGAGTAGTGCTCAGGTAGTGCCATACCTCTCAACTGCCCCTGATTTTGACTCAAATTTTAGCTCTGTCCCTCTTGATTTCTCCTAAAACTAGTGACTTTTGGAGGAAAGATGGTGAATTACATTTAATGAATAGTGACAATAATTAAGAGTTATAGACTTCTTTTACTTCAGAAAATGTGTATTAATTCATATGCTGTGATTCTGTCAATGTTTCAAGTTAATAGCACTAATATTTTAAAAATGTCCCTGATTCTTTTGTGACTTGTCCCTGATTCTGTTGAAATTTGTCCCCGATTGGTTGAGAGGTCTGGTGGTCTCACCAAGTACACGTTAACCCACATATGACCCTTGTGATACTAGATAGTACCCAGACCCTAATAATATATGCCTCAGTCTTTGCATACAAGAAACATACTGCTCACTTTGTAGGTATTGTGTGATGGCTCTGATCTTTGCCATGGATACATTCTGTGGCACTAGGACATTTAAAGTAGTAACAGCACCACAGTGATATGCATAAACAAGCAAGAGGTGTGCATTCCTACCTGATAGACAGGACTGACTAGGATAACTGGAGATGAGACTTTTCAGCAAGGTCTGCATCTTCTGGTCATGTAGATTTCATATGATGAGAACTTATTTCCAGATCTGATGGCCTGGAACCACGCCTCTCAGTAAGGTCGGCATTTCATGGTTACATACATTCCATCAGACCATAACTTCATGGCATACCAACTCAGCAGGTTATTCACCCTCTTCTAGGAAAGGAGATTGAATGAAGAAGTGTTCCAGGATCTATTACACAGATGAGGATCCCAGAAACAAACCTGCTTGCACTAGCAGGGACCATTTCTCTGAGAAAGGGCTGTACTTCATGCAACAGGTCAAACGCCAGGAAGTTCTGCCTAGCTAAATGATAAAGATTCTCTGTTCAGTGTTATTCTAAAGGTATCTGAAGATAATCTAGCTGAGCTGTTCCACAGAGTGATATCTCATTACATCATGAAGGTCCACCTTCCAGCTATTACTGCTTGTCTACCTGTGTATCTATTTTTGTCTTCTCACTTTCTGGTTAAACAATTTTTGAAGGGATCCCACACACCATATTCTTCTTAGTTGACATATTCATTTTCATTGGAACCTTAATTTTATTGGAGAATCTTATCTTTACTCCATTCAGACCTTATCACCTCAGTGATCCTTGTGTTTTTATCCTAGAAAAAAACTTGGTTGCTAGCATCTTTGCTAGGAGAATATTTTTAACTACACCCCTGTTGTTTAAGGATTCATTTACACTCTTTCTTAGGGAAAGGTTAAGTCTTAAAACTAATCCATCCTTTATGCCAAAAATGATCTTTGAACTATGAATAAAACTATACAGCTGCCAGTGCCTTATCCAAAGGCACAAAGTAAAGGAGAAAATACTGCAGTTAATGGATGTGTATAGGCAATTGTTACTACATTTGATGAACCAAATACTTCAACATACTAATCAACTGCCTCCTTCATGCAATGCAAGCAAGCAGACAGTGTCAAAACAAACACCCTCCGAAAAGCTGTATTTTACTGTATGGTGCTCTGTTATGAACATTGTGGAAGAACACTGGAAGATCAAATAAGGGTACAATCCAGCAGAACAGTATCCACTGCAGCTGCTTTATTTGAAAAATATCTTAGCCTCGAGTAGTGTGGTAGCCAGCTGGACCACTCTTCTCAGCTTCTCCAAGCACTAGAAGCTGGACTTGTCTAGGAGAAGGGCAGGCTTTGCCACTGCAGTCCTGTTGGCTACAGTATAACCACCTCATGTGTGGGATCAGGCTACTTTCAGAGTAGCTAATTGTTTTAGTATTCTTTCCATGCATAGGAAAGGATATTGCAGCAATAGTGGTCCTTATGATGAATATAGTGTGGTTATGTGATTGTGTTGATAGCAGTTGCTCAAATAAAAGGAGCATTGCTGTAGTACAGCCCTCCTTCCTTGCAGACCTGAGATAAATTATGTTAGAGACCCTTAGGAGCCTACCTGTTTCTAATGCTAGCTGAAAATGAAGAAAAAAAGAGATGAGACTTTCCAATATTTCCTATGACATTCACATGCTAATCTGGCAGTACTGTGAAAGAAGGTAAACCAACTGTATTTCTTCACTTCCCATTTATTTCTTGGAGGCATACTGAGCAAAAATAGTATCTTCATTTATTTCCATGGCTTCTTTTGTATTTTCAGATGTTCTCTCCAGACTAGGACAAGAAAGGCAAGTCCTATATGTATGGCCTGGGGAACCATGTCCGATACCTTCAGAAGTATAATCGCACACTTAGAGCACTTCCGCAGCCAAAAAAATAAGAGGCATGGTCTGCTCTCCCTTTCAGCTGAATGTTATACCAACATCCTGATCAAGAAGGTCATCTTCCCTGTGGAGATATCTGAAAGGTCTGGAGGTCAGGCCAGAAGGGTGAACTTCCACTAGCAAATAATTCACATAGATAAGAAATGAAACTGCAGCAGTGATCCTGTATTCAAATGTATGCTGAGTATACTTGCACTTCTGTACTTGTTCATCACAAGGATCAATGCTGCAGTATATTTTATTTATGGGATTATACCACAAGTGCATGTCTGACCATCCAGCCTGATTTCCAGAGATTTCAGACATTCCCATGCAGAACTGTTATCCTAATGGAGTGGATGTCAGAAGGGAATGGTTTAAAGTGGAGACCCCCCCCCCCCCCATGACATCTTCAATTTTCATCATAAATTACACCACTATTGTTATCTAAGAGATTTGCCAAAGGTGGCTGTCCAACTACAGGAATAATTTACAGAGCTTTCTCCTCAATCATGCCCTTAGGCATAACTCATCCTTGGCCAAAGTAATACTTATCAGAAGAAACATGCCCTTTATTTTTGTATACATTTTTTGTAATTAAGAAACTATTATTTATTATTCCATTGTACATCAGATTCCTTCCAGGTGACTTCCACAAAAATGATAAGTACCCAGTCTGAGAATTTGTCTTTTAACAGATTCATTCTTGAGCTGGTAATGGTATTGTTTTTTTCTTTGTAACTAATTTGTGTTCAGTTGTAAATTTAACTTTTGAGAATTGGCTTTCCAAATTTCCTGAGATTCATGACATATGCAGAAACGTTTTCATACAAATGTGTGTAGGACACAAACAGCTCCAAAGAAGATTCATACATGTAGCACCTTTTATCCTTGGAAGAAGCACAGCAACTCTGCATATGAGTACTCTGTGACCTTTAGAAAGAAGACTGGGCAAGAAGACCCCAGAATTATAGCACCAACTTAGATCCAAAAAGACTTAAGGCCTTAGTATAGCCCTGCCTTTCTCCAGGCAACCTCCTTACTTGTGGGCTTCAACAGAGAAAATGCAGATAAATGGAGCAGCCATAAAACATTTTTCTTTGGAGTCAGTGAGCAGAGAGTATGACATACCAAAGTTAATTGTACTACTTGCAATCTACCATGGACAATTACACAAGTGTATGGTAGTCCATGACAGGTTAATTAACAGTTGATAGTTATGGTTTTAATGCCTGGGGGTTTGCTGCAGCTGTAAGGTGTGATCATGTACTCAAGAGTTTAGTAAAACAGATTTTGGCATTTGGAGTTGTAGACCTCAATAATAGCTGAAGGGCTTGACAAAAGAAAAAATGCACATAATTCTAAACATACCCTAGAAACTCAAAGATGAAGAACAGTAGACTCAGACTGGGCAATGTTCATCAAGCAACCCTAGAAATTTGTATGCAGTTGAGTATCTGAACCTCAAAGGGTAAACCGTGCTCACTTTTTTTTGGCACTGTGAAAGACCAAAAAGTAACTAGGCAGTAGACTTTTGCACTAGCTGATGAAGGCCAAGTTTAGAGTTAATCAGCCCCAGTAGAGTGAATTACAGTACTCAAGGATATAAATAAACAAATACATTAACAATCTCAGTATTAAGGTCCTCAAATGGAAGCAGACATTTGACCAAGCAATGAAGATTTGGTTTGGTCTGTTACTGTCAGTAGATCATCAAGGACAACTAATTACAAGATGTCATCCTAAACACAAAGTGAGTTTAACCCGGCCATACTTGATACAATGGTTCAGGTAAATGCGGCTCCTCACTATAACATAAATCTACCTAATACCGTTTTACATGTAGTGAGTTTCAGGCATTTACTAAACACCAAAGTATGGATGGGATTCTAATTATTTGCCCGGTAATTCATTACCAATGTGCTACTGAGGGAAAGAAAGGTACAACTGGTGTCACTGGCATAACCATGATAATGCAGCTCCCTTTCTTGAATGAGTACTCCTAAAGGCAATATAGTATGTATGCTATAAACAGTTATGGGCCCAAGATGGAACTCTCTGATACTATGTACACCCAAGAGGTACAAGGCAAACCAGTCAAGAACAATACCAAGAGTCCTAAAAAAATATGTATGCCCTAAAAGGATCCCATGATCAATTTTATCAAATGTTGCAATGAGACCAAGGACTTATACTTGAACAATAAACAGATGATTCAGTCGAAGGAGGACTGGTACTTGCTATACACAGATGAATTAGATATGTACTAAGAGCTGTGCCAAGTCCAGAAACCAGACTCACATGATCTCAAAACTTTTGTGTTTCTTCATAAACGTATTCAATCTGAATATAAATTACTTGGTCATTTTAGCTATACAAAATTTTCAAGCTTGGGAGGGAATTATTTAAATTATCAGGGTCTAAGGTAATTTCTTGAGAATAAGGGGTCCCTAATGCTTATTTTGGTAATGGAAAAAGACCCCAGAACTCAAAGAAGAAATTATAATTTGCTAGACCTAAACATCCAGTACCTCAGGCCAATTAAAATCAGGCAAGCAGGAACCAACTTCAGCCTACAGGCTGTTGGACTTGTGAAAGGATGTGAGTTCAGGTTAGTATGTCAGATGAAATTCCCCATGCTAAAAATAGCATTAGCATTCACAGACTCATTTTTTATGCATGCTGTTTCCTCTCAGCACACCAACAAAACAATTGCACAAACTAAGCAGTCACATTACTTCATTGTTAGTATTTGGGAATATAGAAGGGAGGACAACAGTGAAGTGTCCTAAACAAATTATCCATATTTGGAGCCAGCTGCCAGATAAGCCCTCAGCTGAGTATCAGCCACACTTCCACATTACTTGTCCATGCGTTTGGCTTTCTGTAAATAGATTGCAGTACAATAATACCAAAGTAATACTGGTTTGGTTACCACCAAAATAGGTAGTAGGAATACATTAAATAATGTCCAAATAGCCACACAAACTGATAAAAAATGAAGGAACCAAGTCAAAAATCCACTCCGGTATAATTTGAGTGCTTTTGTTTCCCAAATAGAAATTTCATCAGAATACATTTTAAAACCCAGCACACATTTTTATAACTTTCATCTAATAAATGAAGTTAAAACTCCACCTACTTAAAGGTGAATGATAACAAAAAGTTATAAACACTGTATGCATATACACAACTTATGTATACACACAATACTACTGGTATACACATTAAAAATGAAAAATAAATGGAAAAATGTTAATAATCTTACTATACATAGTAATGATATTCACATATAAAAATCCGCTATTAGTCTTAAAATAGAGCTGATAGAAATTGCACTATTTAAACCTGGATAATTGGCAGCATTAGTCCTCAATTGCCATCTCAGCTCTTTTAACTCTAAATAATCCTTCAAGCCCCCCCCAATCTCCTAGAGTCACTTGATCAATAATAATAATAATCACTCTAAAACCATGTCCATCACGTAATGCAATATGTGCTGCCAAGGCATTCTTATTGTCTTTTTTTGTATCATATCATAACAATGCTGATATACCCGACTTCTAAAGGTGTTAATAGTTTTTCCTATATAGAAAGTAGAACATTATGTACGTAGAGCTAAGTAGACCACAGCTTTGCTACTACAATTAAATTTATTAAGTACATACTTGCCATAATTTGGAATATCTACCTCGTTAGTTTCTATCATATGTTTTACATTGTAGGCAATAACCACATTTTTTCATCCCCCATTGTCCCCCCCCCATGTTTGACCTTTTCTAGCATAATTGTAAAACTAACATCCTTTTTTATAAACAATTCTAGGGGATGATCCTACATTAAGGTACTCTGGATCCATACTAAATATACTCCAATTATGGTTAATGATTTCCCTAATATCCAGAAACTGTCTATTGTAAGTCAACACTGTAGCTTTATTAAAACCAGTCTTTTCCGGTTCAGTAATTCTTCTCTGGTCAACATTTGCTGTCCCTAAAAGGGGGAAAAAAGTTATGTACTCACCATAACGTTCCATCTGAGTAGTTGTACTTCGTTTGTCTTCAACCTGTGGGAATACGGATCCGTATCAGATCCGAGCCGGCAAAAATTACTAGCATCAGCTCCGAGCTCCAGACTCCTCCCCTTGCCCATAACACACCTCCACTGCCATCCATCCCCAGATCGAGTTTGCAGAACTTATACTTAGAACCCGACCTGATAACATACTTGTGACCTATACTACAGCCCATAGGCTGAACATCCGCCAAGGTGCTAGGGAAGGAGGGAGGGACGGTTGAAGACAAAAGAAGTACAACTACTCAGATGGAATGTTATGGTAAGTACATAACTTCTTTATTTGAAGTAGTTTACTTCATTTGATCTTCAACCTGTGGGACAGAGTCCCCAGCTACTAAACTCCTGGGAAGCCCTCATGGAAGGATATTTCAGAGCACCGCGGAGCCAAAGGATGCTCTCTTTCTAGATATCAAATCCAATTTGTAATGGGAAATAAACGTATGAGATGAGGACCAAGTAGCTGCTGAGCAAATGTCATCCAAAGACACCCTAGACCAGAAAGCTGCAGACGTAGCCATGGAACTAGTGGAATGAGCTTTAACCTGACCTGGAGGGGACATGCCTTTGTCCTTCTAGACCTGCAGGATGCATGAAGAAATCCATCTAGCTACAGTGACCTTGGAAATAGGTTTGCCCAAAAAGGTTCTATAGAATGAAACAAACAATTGATCATATTTATGAAAATTATTTGTCCTGTGTAAATAGAATCGTAACGGTCTATGAACATACAACATGTGTAGTTTGTATCCCATCCTGTTGGTAAAAATGGGAAAGAACACAGGCAAATTTATAGTCTGATATTGACTGGTGATGCCACTTTAGGAAGAAAAGATGGGTTGGTTTGAAGGGAAACTCTATCTTTATGAAAAATCATGTACAAGAATTTTATGGACAAGGCTTGTAGTTCCGAAACTCTTCTAGCAAAGGTATTCTCCACCAGAAAAGCTGTTTTCCATGATAGAAATGTTAGATCTGCAGTTGTGGCATGCTCGAAAGGCGGAGCGACCAGAGCTTGGAGAACCATAGAAAATTCCCATGGGGGGGACAGGATCTTTGACTGGGGGGCGTAGCACAAAAGTGCCTTTAAATAAAGGCTTTACACACTCTAGAAGATGCCAAGGATGCAGAATTCTCACCCACATGAAAATGAAAAATGGCAGCCAACTGAACTTTGACAGTAGAAGAACTAGAAAATCAAGAAAGGTGGAAATAGGAGCCGTAAAAGGATCTAATCTCCTCTGAGAGGCCCAGAAAGAAAAACGTTTTTATTTGCTGCGATAAACCTTTCTGGTAGAAGACTTATGAGCAGCTACCAAAATAGACTTAACTGAGGAGGAAAGTCCGGTAGTCCTAGCAATCACGGGAACTGGAGCAGCCAAGCCGTGAGCTTCAGGCTGTCCAGACTTGGATGAGGCACCCCCGATGGGTGTGAAATTAGATCCTGAATGGGATCTAGGATCCAAGGTGGAGCCAGAAGGTGAGACCAAAGGAAGGGAAGCCATACCTGGCAAGGCCAGAATGGGGCAATGCGGATCACCTTGCTCCCCAGTCGACAAGCTTTCTGCAGAAACCTTAGGATGAGAGGAACTGGCAGGTAAGCACACAGAAGACCGGGAGACCAAACATGGACTGGAGCATCTCTGGGGGACTCCCCCGGCGGGGGGTTCAGAATGAAAAACCTGCTGCACTTCGCATTGGAAGGAGATGTGAAGAGATCGCAGCAAGGTTGACCCCATTCACTGAAGATCTGTTCCACTACTGATAGATGTAGAGACCACTCGTAAAATGGTCCGACTTAGCCTGTCTGCTAGAATGTTGAACCATCCCGGAATGTGCATTGCAATGAGAAAGTGACCGGTGGAGATCACCCATTCCCACACACTCTCATGGCCATGCGACAAATTGATAAGATTTGGTCCCTCCATGTTTGTTGATATACCAGACTACTGACCTGTTGTCTGATTGAATGGCAATCGTCCCCCGAGGAAGAAAGACATGAAGGGCCTGCAACACTAAGAGGACCACCCTCATCTCTAGGACATTGATATGCAAGCTGGTCTCTAAGGAGGACCACAGGCCTAGACTGTCCTGCCCGAACAATGCCCCCCCACCCAAGTTGGGAGGCATCCGTGGTCACTGTGGTTTAAGCTGGGGCTGGAACAAAGGATCATCCCTCCAAAATGTCTGGAGAACTCATCCATCATATGAGGGACGACCGACACACTTGACTCGGGTGGATAGGATAGGTTAGTGGTAAATCCAACAGGGACCACTGAACCTTTAGAGTCCATTGAAGAATCCGCATGTGCAGCCAAGAACATGGAAGGAGATTTATGGTTACCGCCATCGAGCCTATGGCCCTCAACATTGATTCCGCTGTCGGAAGGTGAGAATGGTAAATTAGGGAGACATGCATCCTGAGGTTTTGGACTCTCTCCAAGGTCAGGAACACTTTGCACTGTAGTGTGTCTATCCTGTCACCAATGTAATTTATCACCTGTTCAGGCTCTAGTAGAGACTTGACTGTGTTGATTGTGATACCCAAACTCAGGGCAAGTGACAGAAAGTAGACTCCTGGTGGGAGCAGTGTGGAGTCAATCGTCTAGATGCAAATAGACCTGAATCCCCTGAAGCCTCAGGTGAGCCGCTACAACCACCAACACTTTGGTAAACACCCTGGGGGCTGTGGTGAGACCAAAGGATAGAGCTTGAAATTGATAATGATTGGCCCCTAGCCAGAATGTTGGAACCTTCTGGAGCTTCTGTGCATTTTTGTGTGATAGTAAGCATCCTGGAGATCTAACGAGCACATCCAGTCGCTCTCTTGCAGGTGCGGCATGATGGACTGTAGTGTGACCATCCGTAACTTTTCTTTGGCAACTGACAGGTTCAGGGTAGAGAGGTCCAGGATCGGCCTTAAGTCCCCCATTTTCTTTGGCACCAAAAAGAACCTGGAGTAGAAGCCTGATCCAGACTGATCTGGGGGGACGGTTTTGATGGCTCATTTTCCTAGCAGCTTGGAAATTTCCTCTGCTGCTGCTGCCTCCCTCCCTTTGCATGGGTGGAACATCCGGGAGGTGTTTGGGAGGTATGGGGGAACCAACAAAGGGATAGAATATCCTCTGGATATGATTTGAAGCACCCAGCGGTCCATTGTTATGGACTCCCATGCCGCTGGGTGCAAGGACAATCATTCCCTGACTGCCTCCAAAGTAGAGCAGCCGGGCAACCCCTCAGAGTTGCTGCCTGGGTCTTTCCGAGAATGGTTCTCGAGACCTGAAGTTTCGCAGACCCCCTCAGCCTCTGGGCCAGCATTGATTCTGTCCCCCTCTGCCTCTAGGGGAAGAAGATCCCTAACTGTCCCAGGAATACTGAGACTTCGGAACCACATCTTCTTTTGCCCTCTCTGGTTCTGGGAAAAGGACCTTTGAGGGTTAGAGAAGCGGATCCCAACAGCAGACAGCGTCTTCCCATCCTTCTCACTCTGGACTAGTGTCTCCTTGACAGTCTTGCCGAAACGAGTCGAAGCATCCTAACGGGCATTGGCAAAGGACGCCTTAAAGGTTTCGGTGAATTGGCACAACCTGAGCCAGGTGTTACGCCTTAAGGACACGCCGCCCTAGCTGCTCCTTCCATAGCATGGGAGAGGAGTCGCATGGACATATTTGATACTGCTCTCAGAGTGGCCATTTTCACAGAGAACGAAGCCTTGTCCTCCTGCCACATGGACTTAGGTGGAGACTCCTCCAACTCCTTCACTAGGTCGTGTTGGAGTCTCATGACATGGGCCAAGTAGTTCAGCGCCCTTATAGAAAAGGTAGCTGAAGCATACACCCGCTTCCCTAGGCAGTCCATCATCCATGACTCTCAGTCAGGAGGGTGGACCGAAGAACTTTTCTGAGATGGTTCCTTCTTTGTGGCTGCTACCACCATGGTGTCCACTGGGGAGCCCTTGTTCCAGGAAGGCCTGTCAATAGGGAGACTCAGAACCTTATCGGGGCACTTGGGGATCGGCTCCATGGTATCTGGTTCCTTCCATGCCTGCGAGGTGATCAAATCCACTAAAGGATCCATGGGAGTGGACACCCAAGATATAGATGGGCCTGTGATGAAAGCCTCCAGAAACACAAACTCATCAGAGGAGGGCTTGGGGGCAGACCAACCTCCCTGCTGGTGCAGGATCTCAATGATGTCTCCAAAGGAGACATCTTCAGGAGGTGATCTTGGGGAGCTCTTCCCATCATCTAAATCTGTGTCCTTGGTTAGGGGCTCAGGGGAGTCCAAGTGCCTCCTCTTGCACATACGCTTGTGAAGCACATCTCCCATGGGGCTCTCCGGGGAGCACTCGCAAACCATCTGCTCCTCTGGGGGAACCATCTGGGGCTCTTCAGGCACAAGCTGTCCCTCTGGTAATACAATGGGGACTGTAGACAGAGTCAAGGGGTTCTGGGCAGAGTCTGAGGGGGCAGTCAGGGGCCTCTATCCGATGGAGAGGATTCGTTCTACCACATCGACTGCCGAAGCTAATAAGGAGGCCTGTCTCCCCGGATCCAATGTGAGAATCGGAGTTGGATCCAAAGTGCACTTAGCTTTGAGGGAGAGAACCTGGCCCGATAACATCGGAGCTAATGGAAAAGGTTCCACTCCCTCGGATCCAACACCCAGGCTCCGGCTCGGATCTGAACTGGTCAGATCTGAGATGCTCCAGGCAGCTGTCGGCATCGAGTATGCAAGAACAGTCGGCGCCGAACCCCTGACCAAGGCCAACCTCGGATCTGGGAACTCCGAAGCCGAAGGTCGGATCTGGGAAGGAGAAATGGGCTGAAAAAAAGGAAGCAAGCTCCCCCCTCCTAAGGGGGGGGGGGCTGGCAAGACCCCTATCTGGATCTGTGTATGGATAAAGTGCCTCATTATCTTATCCAGATCCATGTCCGATAAAGAATGGGTCAACCGAGTCGAGGCCACAGACTCCGACCTGGCCGGTCAGGGAACTGAGGCCCAGGAGACTGAACATGCCTCCTCCGGCTCTGGGGAGAACCTCAGAAACTGGAGCTGAGGGGACTCACGGGTCCATGCAGACTTGTTCAGGGACGAGAGGTCCGGGGACCTCTTCCTCTTTTCCTTCATCTTCGACTCTCTCTCAAGCTCTCTACCTCTCCTTTGCTCTTCTACCACAGGCTTAGATGCAGGAGTTTGAGTCCCAGCCTGGGAGGGAGGGGAAGCCAGAGGGAGAGAAGTGGGAGAGGCAGCCACAACAGCCGCTGTGACTGAAGCCGAAGACGAGGAAGGAGGTTCAGTGGCAAGCAGAAAACCTTTGAGGGCCAACTTGGCCTTTCTGTGCTTCAAAGCTCAGGGATTGAACCCCGCACAGATGGAGCACTCCACATTAAGGTGGGCCACACCTAAGCACAACACACATAAGAGTGTGGCCATCCACTGGGGAGAGCTTATGGCCACATTCTGTGCATGGCTTAAAGATAAGGTTTTCAGCCATACTATCAAACAAGAAGTCTTAATAAAAAGAGACAGACCAAAAACTTTCTTTCTTTAGACTAATAACACACCCACTCACCACGCTAGACTGACTAAGGGGGGGGGAGGGGCACCACAGACAAACTATCCTAAACTAACTGCAACTACAAACCTACACTCAACGCTAAATCGATGGGAGGGGAGAAAGAGTACCTATACTTACCTGAAATGGCTAAACGTAACAGAAAATTTAGAAAAAACTTAGAATCAGAATCACCCTGCTAACTGGAGCTCTAGAGAGATGATGTTTTACAAATCGCGGCAAACGAGATCTGGGGATGGAAAGCAGTGGAGGTGTGTTATGGGTAAGGGGAGGAGTCTGAATCTCGGAGCTGGTGCTAGTAATTTTTGCCAGCTCAGATCCGATACGGATCCGTATTCCCACAGGTTGTAGATCAAATGAAGTAAACTACTTCAGATAATGGCCATTAAGTCTTTTGTTTTTCACTTCCTGCCTTATATCCAACAAGAACATTTCTGGATACCCTCTCTTGTACAACATGTGCCTTAATATATCCATTTGTATCAAAAACTCATTTGGATCAGATATCATCCTGACTAGTCATACCCCCTAACCTTTAACAAGTGACTTTTTTTGGTGAAGGGGTGCCAGCTATTAAAATGCAGTAAAGTGTTCAAATCAGCAATTTATAGTAAACCTACTTATTCAAACTGTCTATTATCTCTATCATTGCTAATGGTGATATCCAAATAATTAACTGCTTCATCCCCTGTAGTGATGGTAAATTCTAAGACATCTGTGCTATCTATCTTTCATATGTAGAAAAAAACCTATCCAACTCTTTCCAGTTCCCTTTCCACAGGATAATATCATCCAAGTAGCGGCCGTAATATGACCAATAGCTAGAATATGGACAGTGTATTATGTATTCCATTTTCCAATATGCAAATACAATGTTAGCGACTATGGGGGCACACGCTGCCCCCATAGCAACCCCTGTATATTGTTTGAATAGTTGCTGTTCAAATATAATTAAAATACTGTCTAACAATAGTTCCATCAGGGTTCGAATAGTAAGAATCAAATCATGTCCTATATTTGTATGCTGACAAAGATACAAATAAAACCATTCAATATCGACCTCATGGGGTATAACAGAGAATAAATCTCTGATGTCAATTGTATTGAAAATTAAGACATCCTGATAGATATCCCTGGAAATTTTACTTAGGAAATCCCAGGAATCCTTAAGTATCCAAGGGTGCTCCTTCAGAACATTCTTCAACTGTAAATCTATAATCTTGCCTATTGCTCTAGCATCAGCTATTGGTCTTAATGGGGGATCATTAAGATCTTTGTGTATTTTTATTCATATTTGGAGCCAGCTGCCAGATAAGCCCTCAGCTGAGTATTAGCCACACTTACTTCCACATTACTTGTCCATGAGTTTGGCTTTCTATAAATAGATTGCAGTACAATAATACCATGGTAATGCTGGTTCGGTTACCACCAAAACAGGTAGTAGGAATACATTTATTTTTTGACTAATTCAGACCCAGAAGACATAAGTACTTCTTCCGAGGTGACCTAGAAGCTTTTCTCTCTTTAAGCACATTGATAGACTAGCAAGTGTACAAATAGAGATGAAGGGACTCAAATTCAGGTCTGCTGCAGAACACAGTTCATTGTCCTAACCTTCTTGTTTCTCAAGAGTAATATAAACCATGAAATATTAAAATATAAATCAATATTCTCTTCAGGTTGCAGTAGGGCATGAAGCAAATGCAAAGTAGTTTACAGCATTACAAGTATGCTAGTTGACTAGGAGTTCAGAGCTAATATGTTGGAGAATGTATTTTCCACTGAGCAGAAGAAAGTGGTGGTGTGCTGTTACTGGCTGACTGTGTACAGTAATACAGTTAGTATATGCATACTTGGAAAGGTAAAGTGATAACGGACATATGTCTGAGGAAAGGTTCTATGCAAGTATGAGCAAGCTAAGAGAACCATTTTAAATTGTATTTATTTATTTGACATTTGTTAACAGGGTTGGTCCACCTGAGCCAGGAGCCATTGGAGACCCAAGGAGAAAAGCTCCAGTACAGAAAGAATTACAATACATATGCAAAAATGCAGTACATAAACTAAATACATTAGGGAAGTGTAATATAAACATTTTTGCAAGAACAAAAATGTAGTATATAGATCATACAGTAATACAGCATTTCTAATAAATGGTTCTTTTAAAATATATACTTCTAATATAGAGAGAAGAGTTTAAAGTAGAGTAAAAGGAATATATACATAGTATACATGCGGTGTGGAGAACAAGCTAATGAGTGTGAATCATATTAGTAAGTGTGTGTGTGTGTGTGTGTAAAGAGAGAGAAAACTAGGATATGGTGGAGTGAGATGTGTATGTAGTAAGAGGGATAATACAATAGTGTAGCAGGTTAGGTAGGGTCCAGACAGGGGCAAGACTTGGTATTAAATAGGTGTAGTCTAAGGTCCTTTTTTGAAGTGTTTTGGGTGGAGAATGGATCTTACATGTAAATGGAGTTTATTCCAGGTTTGACCTACGGTATATTTATAAAGTAGTTTACACACATTTTTGTTAGGTTGATAAATATATAAGAGTTGCTGGTTGGATGTGCGGAGAGGACGAGTGGGGGTGTAAGGGGTACCCCACTCAGACATTGTTGACAAACTCAAGAAGTTAGGTACAAACTTGTATGTCACCCAGTGGATAGCCAACTGGCTCACAGACAGGAGCCAGGAAGTTAGAATTGGGGAGTCCATCTCTACAAAGAGGCCAGTCATAAGTGGAGTCCCTCAGGGATCAATCCTTAAACTGCTCCTTTTTGGCATTTACTTCTCAGAAGTCAAAGCCAATGTCAGTGCTCTCTGGCTGACTAAATCTGCGGATGATTGCAAATTAGGAGCTGTCATTGAGTCTTACACTGACACAAATGTTCTCCAGGAGGGGCTGACATAGACAAACATCTGGTGTCAGAGTCATGGACTAGAACTAAATGCCAAGAAATGCATAATAGTGTCCTTTGGGAAGTCATCCATCCCTGGTAACTTTGTATATTCACATCACACCCCTTAGAGTTGACCCAGTAGTCAGGGACTTAGGGACACACATAGATAGTAATCTAGCCTTTGATCATCACATGTCTACAGTTATGAGGAAATCATTCTATGTTGCGCAACTTATAAATAAAGGTATAGCATCTAAGTCCAAGGAAGTCAAAGGAAGTCACTGTTCCACTGTATTCGGCATTCATCAGACCCATCATTAAGTACAATGCCTCCTTTGGTATGTACCTAACCAGGCATATCCAACAACTGGAACATCCACAGAGGTTCCTCACTAAATGAATACAGGGCATAAGTAATATGTCCTATGCAGACCACTTCAAGGTCCTGTC
Source organism: Protopterus annectens (assembly GCF_019279795.1). NCBI lineage: Eukaryota > Metazoa > Chordata > Ceratodontiformes > Protopteridae > Protopterus > Protopterus annectens. The sequence goes on along the minus strand of NC_056727.1, from coordinate 159,473,883 downwards.
CCTGTATTCTGTCTCCTACAGTCTTTTGAGGGGAGATCTATGCCTGGCATGCAGGGCATTGTCAGACCCACTCTGATGGACCTCCTGCATATCCACAAAACAAACAGTACCAGAATTACCCGCTCTAAAGACTTAAACCTTGCCTGTGACATAAATAGGACCTGCTGGAGAGATAGGTATGTATCTTAGAGACTACACTGTCTATGGAACAGGCTCCCCATCCATGTGAAACAGAGTTCCTCCCTAATCCAGTTCAAGTGCAACTTGGACAATTGGATGGGAAACCAGAAATTCATCCCTGGTTGGCACCTATGTCTCTGATGCAAACAGGTAACCTGTAAATGGCTCATCTCCCAGGCCCATGCTTACACTTATCAAGGGTATCAGAACTGGTCAGAGATTTGAGATGCATGGCTAGGCTTAGAAAGGCCCTTGTGGTCGTTAGCCTAGTAAACGCCTACGAACAAGGGAGGAGAGTGATGGGCAAGTGGATGGGTGGTATACTATAGTGTGTGTGATTTGAAATTGAGGTAGTAGGAGCAGCTGGGTGAATTCCAGCCATTGAAGAGAGTTGAGTGCAAGGCAGGGTGAGAGTTGTAAGGGGACGTTTGTAGCAAATCTAGCTATTTTATTATATGTTTGTTGGAGTTTAGATAAGGTGGTAGGGTCTGTATGTTAATTAGGATTGGGGCAACATAGAGGAGGGAGGAGGAGAGCCTGTGCCAGGGAAAGTCTAGCATTTGAAGTTAGACATTTTCTATTTCAGTAAAGTAGTCCCAGTTTTTGGTGTTTTTTTTTACTATTTTGAAAGATATGCAAGTTAAATTTTAGTTCATCATCTATGATGGTACCTAGGAGCTTAGTGTGGGGTTCAGGTTGAATGGTGGTCTTGTTTGAGGATGTGATGACAAAGGTTGATTTATAAGCAGAGAAAGAAAGAAGAAGAAAAAGCAGGAGTTTAGTTTTTTGGAGGTTTAAGGTGAGCTGATTATTAGACGGCCATTTTTCTATGGATAAAAAGGAGTCTTGGGTATGAGCATGGAGATCTGAGATATTGCTGGAAATGGAAATGGAGATGAGTGTAGAATCATCAGCATATTGAATAAGGGAGGATAGTTTGCAGGCTGTGTGGAGATCACTGGTGAAATATTGAACAGGAGGGGGCCCAGGATGGAACCCTGGGGTACCATGATGTGATCGGAAGAGAGGGGGTGCAGGAAGTGAGCCCATCTGACAGATTGTTGCTTGTTCGAGAGGTAATTAGAGAACCAGCTAAGAGAGGGAGCAAAGAGACTGACGTTAGCAAGTTTAGATAAAAGAATAGGGTGAGAGACAGTGTCAAAAGATTTTGAGAGGTCAAAGAAAAGACAGGATACAAGTTTGTTATCATCTCTGGCCTCAGCTACTGTATGAGTAAATGGTAAGAGTGCAGTTGCAGTACTGTGGTTTAAAATATATCTAAATGTTCAGGCAGTACATATATTTACTTTGTCAAAATACTATTGAATTTATAATTGTTGTCCGAACCATCCCATTAGAAGGAAACCTTGCCCCATTTCAACAAGCCTATCAGATAAAATCAACACATTTCTTCAAAAGCATTTGCTCTAGCTCGTAAAATTACTAGTATCCCCACTCAGGATAGTTCACACCTCAAATAGTGGGAGCATCACTTAAACTACAGTACTACAAAAATTGACAAAAAAATAAAAGTGACATGGAATGAAACCATTCTCACAATTTCAAAATCGCCTTAAACAGTGGAAGTAGATGTAATTTACTATTATTGATATCAGTGGTTTCTAAAAACAAAAACAAAAACAAAAAAATGTTCTTTCTCTTGAGTCAGCAGTGCTGTTCAATTTGCAATCCAGAAGAGAAAGAGCTGATTCTTACTCATTTAAAGGCATCAGGTGAAAGCAAGAGCATATATAATTTATTCATGTGTTCGTCTAATTGCTTTTCAAAGTTTCAGTAGCACTGAGAATGTACACAACAAATGTTCACCGCACCATTACTTTACCCAAGAGATTAAATGTCAGTGCCTGCAAAAGAAATGAAAATATCAAAAACAAGACAGTACCAGCTGTAATTAAGGAACTATTCCCACTATGATTATATAATTATTTGCATTGTAAAGAGCAGGAATCTATACACCACTAATTAATCTTAGACTTTTAACATGGGAGAAAAAACAATGCAGCCTGAGTTCAGCTTCGCATGAAAAATTATAATCAAGCAGGATATGAATACTTGAATATTCTTAATGAAAACATAATGTATTATCATGGCATTGGTATTATGACTCTTCCACTGGCACTACATTCACAATGAAGGTAGCTGCTTTAATTTTTTGCCTTTTTCTGCAACTGCAGGCTTGAGTTTTTGATTAACTCAGTCATTACAAGAATCAGCTTTCCTTTAAATCACAATCTTTCCCTCAAATACACTAAACATTTTTATTTATTTATTTACTTGCAATTTGTTTATCGGGTAGGAGGCCTAGTCTGATGACTATTTTCAGCCACAGCCTGGGTACAAAATCATTCAATGGAAATCAAGAAGAAACATCTTTGTACAAATGACAAAGCAACTCACAATGACAAGAAACATGCACTTTACAGTTCAGGCATAAAATAACAGAACTGCTGTGGAATTATAGGGTAAGACAGCACACAACAAAACAGCTGAGGAATTACTGTATTGTCTGCAACTACAACAGTAGAATTACAGTACAACAGAGATATTACTATCATGAATGTGATTAGGTACAAGATGGAATAATAATAACAATAAAGAAACAATGAACACAAGTAACTCCAGTGAGATAATCTCCAAAATGTATGTGTCAGATAGAGTAGCTTTGTGAAGTTATTGTTAACCAGTAAGCCCACTTGATTAAGTGACTTGCTCAGAGTAACATGGCTGACAAATGGAGGTTGAAGGAATCAGATTGTGTATCTTTGCTTGCAGGAATCAACTGAGAGCCTTAATCCTCTGCATTAATTGCAATTTTTACAGGAACTCTAAACATGAACATATAGACTAATATACCTGACATATAAAGCAGTGCTTGCATTAGCTAGACTCCGCATGCTAGTACATCACCTGGCAAAATGGTACAAAGCAGCACAGAAAGCAATGCAGCTGTACTGCATCTGCAACAGTACCACTATGGTGTTCACCTGTCAGATGCATGAAAGAGTGTACAGGAAAAGGGAGGAACATATCTGAATGTGTGCTATATAATTGTCTATATAATCAAAACTTATTTGGGGGTACTGCTTCCTTCTAGATCACTGTAGTGTATGTTCTCTGGAAAAGTGTAGACATAGGCCAGATTCAGAGAGAGCACGGTAACAAACAGGAAAATACTAAATATCTAAATTAACATGCAGCACTTGTGTGTATATAAATGAGCAGTGGTGAAACTTTGCAAGTGGGCACAGCTGTGCACTGAAATGATGCAAGTCAATATAGCTGTGGAATGAAAATCATACCCAGAAGTGCAAGCCACAATCCATGTACTGCAGTGCGTCACATCACATGATCTTGTATGAACTCAAACCAATTCATCTCAGTGCTTGTATTAGCTAGGCTGCGTATGCTAACACATCCTTTGACAAAATGTCACAAAACAGCACAGAAATCTATGTAGCCATACAGTAATTACAGCTGTACTGCTATGGTGTCCACCTGTCAGATGCATCAAAGGGAAGTAAAGAAGGTGTACAGGAAAGAAGAGGAAAAGGGTCACAGAAAAAGACAATGTAAATAAGTGTGAAGGGTTGAGGGGAAGGAGAATGACCCATTATTTTCATTATATGGAGGGAGGGGTGAAAGGGAAATAGACTAGGAAAGGTTTGTAGCCATACAACAAGTATATATAGTGTAAACAGGACTGACGTGTACACACAAGGATAGAAGATGCATCATCTCACTGTGTGTGTGCACGCACATGCAATTGTAGGTCAAGAAAATCTGGGAAGGTGACTTTTGTTCAGAAGAATTCAACATTATCTGCACAATATACATATTCAGTACATTCATACAGGACAGGCAGACTGAGATTTAAAAGTATCCAGTACAAATGTTTTTTTTTTCTTGGATGTGAATGACACACCTCTCAACTGTACATATTTTTGCAGAATGTCCAGATTTTTGTCCCATTTCTCATTAAATTGTCATAAATCATTAAAGATTAAAGTTAGTAGATATTTGAGTTTCAGACTTCATACCTCTCAGAAAATTCATGCTAATGTAAATCCTGTTCGTCTATCAACTTTCTAAGTTTGTAAGTGCAATATTTAAAAATTGTCCCAATTTTGGGCCTTTGCACCAGTTTTATTTATGGCTTTGTCCAGATTTCTTGCTCTAAGAGGTAATTATTTATTTTATTGTCCAGATTTTGCCTCATATTTTCGGTATACCAGCTTACCATTTTTAATGTAACATAGGCAATTTATTCTTCAAGGGCAGCAGGCACTGAATTTGTAGATGAAACACTGAAATATAAAGTTTGCTAGCAGCAACCTCTTCATTAGTTTCAGATCTCTTTAATGCGAAATTATTCAGATGACTTTTACTTCTGCAAAGATTGTGTATATTGAATGATATTGGTGGATTGTAATGGCAGACGTTTGAGTGGCCTTTCATGGTTGAAATGTTAATTGTGCAGTTTTGTCATTATTGGTTCATATGTTTTGTTTCATTGCTTACTGGAAGAAAAGTTCAAAACTATAAATATAAAACTCAGTCTAACAAGTGGTGCTGTATTTTACAAGGGGTATAATTTAATTATCTATTATAATTTATTACAATCAGGAAGGTGAATCAAAGAACTTTTGCATGGTCCTGAAATGTGTGCAAGGGGCCCATGATTTGAAAACACCCCAAAGGTAAATTTTATTTGCCACTGGCTAGATGGAATGTGGGTTTCAGTGCTGTTTCAAAGGCTGAGAAGTTTTAATGCTAAGCCTGTTTTCATTGTAAGACCATATTGCTTTGTTTAGCAAATGTATATCAGCATTTGTGCTATAAAATTTGAATTAAAAGTTGTAAATTAAATCCAAATATTTGTAATCATTGTAGAGGTAAAGCATAAACAGTATGCAGACTGACAGTTTTGAACAGTGTTTATGGGAACTGGGGAGAAATAGCCAAGTAATGGGACACTGGAATGGCTGTGTTGGGGGGGAGTTGTGTGTGTGTGTGTCGGGGGGGGGCCTCTGGGTTTGCACCCCTCTGGAAAAGGGAACTTTTATGACATGGAGTACCCATTACCTCAAGATTCCCATCTCTTCCCCAGGCCATGGTTATATACTACAACTTCTATTCCATTGTAGGAGGACATTGTCTAGAACAGACAATACCCATCTCCTCACAGTAACCCTCTATGCTGACTGTGATAGTTTCCATCCAATGTGTGAAACCTCAAGGCATCTGTCTCCACTTCCTGTGATACACCCTCCTAACCATTGTGTGTAGGCAAGCATGTGTCATTGTGTCCCTAACCATGTATGTGCACATGATGATGACGACTGTGACACACACCACTCTCCTTGCTGTGTGGAAAAAGTGGGAATATCTAATGCACCATATGGCTTGACTCGAACAAGCACTGACCAGCATAAGTTTGTATTAACACTACATGAATCATGTTTATTCTGTGTTATAATGCAATGTTGCTGTGTAGTTATCAGTGGCCATAGGTCCGGACTAGATATTATCACTTTGCCTGTTCTGTCAAGTACTGGCCCATCACTATTTGAGGGTGGTTGTGTGGCTGTCTTTTGCTGCTGCTGTTGATGTTCCTTCTCTACTGGTCATCATGTGAGTGTGCACATGTTTTAACTGTACCAGTATCCTGGTGGTGCCCAGTCTGTCTCCTCACCAACAATATTATGGAACATGCAGTGTGCTAAAAACATCCTCCAGGCTATGGCAGTCCCACATGGAGCACCCCCTCACAGAACTGAATAGCATAAGCCGCCTCTAAACAGGGCAAACACACATCCTAAAATATTCTGGGATTTTGTTTTTTTATATCTGAGCATGGGCTGTGACATACCAGTGTTTGACCAAGCTATATGGGTTCCTTATGGATGTCATAATCCAGGACTGCAGTTAGTATCCAGCATCACCAGCAACAGAGCATCAATGTGTTTGACATAGGTTAATATATTCGGACACACTATCAATGTAACCGTACACACTGACTTAAGTCACGGTGCCTGCACTTATCAGCTAGGTGGCGGTATGGAATTTCACAATGCAGGAGGCATCAATACAGCCAAGATATCTACCATATGTGTGAACTGAGGGCAGTGAGGATACATTGATTATGATCCCATGCATGTCACACATTAGCTGGTAGTTCGTGTACTAGTAGCTTTTTCACAAACGTTTGTAACTATGGGCCAGGTAGAGCCTTTGTTGTGATGTGTACAGTCAGTCCTTCAAGGAAGTGGGCAATGTTGTCAATGGCATTCAAGGTGTTAGCTCTCTCCTTTATTGTGATAGGAAATTATGTATCATCCTCCAAATATAGAAGCATTATAACAAGGAATGTGTTGAACATTCTAGAACTGGTGGCCTATAAAGTACCTGATGTGCTTCCAGTTAATCTCTGAAAGGTCCTAGTAGCCAGTGTAGAAAGAGCTATTTATAGTTTAGTCTTCACAATTATGGGAAGGCCATACAATCCTACTGATTCCATATGTGGGTGAGATGTATCAAATAAGGCCCGTTCAATTATTACATCAACTGTAAAGTGATCAGTGTTCTGTTAACTGGTACCCTAAGCCAGATGGCATAGAGAAATGAAGTCCTGATTATGACACAGAATACTCAGGTTGGACTAGAGGCTGAAGCAGGAGAGGGTGGGAATGAGCAGCTCATGTCAGCTTGCCCATCCTAGGGTGATGAAAATGGTAGTCCTGCTTGGTAAATGTCTTCTTGTGTGAGTGCAGGCCTGCACAACAGCAATGGCTGCAGGACCAATGGGCATGGGCTTTGCATTCCAAGCTGGTAATAGCAACCCTCATAAGCATGTGTGTGGCAACATACACCAATAGCAAAGGAGGATGCCCCTGTGGTGATGTGTGTGCTTATGTCCGGCATCATGGGCAGGGTTAGGGACTTAACCAAAAAAACCCTGTAGGTTACCAGTATGATGGCTCTCAAGAAAAGGGAGGTTTGATAATCAGCAGACAATGGAGGTGAAATAACATAAGAAAATGATTTCTTAATCAGTGAAATTATAGAAAGTCACCTGCTGATGATAAAGCATATACTAGTACCAGACAGCACCTTGAACAATGCAGCTTCATGGCTACCACTGCTACTCAAAATTCCTTGCTACATGCAACTCTAAAATAATTTGGTGTATCTTAACCTTTTATAGATAGGCATGCAGTGCTAGGCAATTTCTTTGAAATATGACTATGTATCCCAACTATGCTCACCTTGAACGTATTTAAATGTCATTAGGACCTCATTTTCCCTATATTATTATACATTCATTTGAATATATTTATTTATTCATTTATCCTTTGCTGACCAGGATAGTCCTACTAGACTAGTAGCCTCTTTTTTGGCCAGGGCATTGGGCAACTTGCCCTACTCTTTAGAGCGGCAATATGCTCCCAGAGGGCTCCTACAGCTGCAAGGAAGAGGCCTAAAGAGAGCAATAAAATTATGGAGGCAGAAACCTATGGAGAATTTGAAGGTGGAAAATGAAAATTTGGAGAAAGATTTGTCTGATATGGAAATTCAGAATGCAAACAAAGATTCCTGTGTGATGGATGTTGCAAATGAGCAGGGTTTTAATTGTCTCAATGGAGAAGGAAGTGAGTCTGTTGAAGTGGTGTGGATAACAGAACTGCATCAGGAGGGCTCTTCTATTAAAAATAATCAAACAGGTGATAGTTCTGCTGTTTCATGAGGTGAGATAGCAGATAATTTTTTTTCAGAAGTGCTGAGTATGGTAATGTGGAAAAGGAACCAGGTATAGTGGCTGCAGAGAATGCAGCAGTAACAACTTATGCAGTAGTGACAGAAAGTATAAGAGGAAAGCAGGAACAAACAGAGAAGGTGTGTTGTTTTGGCAGCGGATGATGCAGTAATTAAAACATATGCAGCAGTGACAGCAGGCAAAAAAGGAAATCAGCAATAAACTGTAAATAAATCTGTTTTTAAAAAAAAGAAGAGAAGACCAACTGTGAGAATAAAATCAAAAAGTAACACTGGTAATAGACATGTATGGGACAATTTGGTAACTGGTCTGGGGCTTAAAGTTCAAGAAATTTGGTCTTTCATACATATTGAGACAGATAATTGTTGTGACTTAACATTTGGGATTAATAAAAACATCTTTGGAAATGTGTAACAAAAAAAAAACACTTTTCCACTGAATAGTTATTTTCTGATAGGAACTAAATGTAAAAAAAAACATTACTTTGCATTTTAGAACTGATGAACTGGAAGGATATGATTTTAATGTTAGGGCTTCCATTAAACCAAGTGGGTAAAACTTCATCCGACAACATATTACTCCTCCCCTTCCTTTTTATACAATTAGTAAAATGTTGATTTTTCAGACAAATTGTACTCTAAAAACATTCACAAAAAAGTTAATATAAATTCCATAGAAATACAAATCCCTTTTATAAAATTTACATTACAAAAAGTGTCCTGCTTGTTTTTACCTTAACAAGCGTTTTAGCCTCAGAAGGCACATTATTGAATATTGTTCATTGTAGCCAGGAAAACAAGTATTTGTATTTATTTGCCACCAAAATTCTTTCTTTTCTAATAATAAATTTGCATTGCCACCCCATTCCCTCATTTGAATTTGTTCTGTCACCCTAAATTTAAATGTGTGGCCTGGGTTTTCTTGTACATGCTTAGCTAAGGCATTAGTTTCTTTTATCTTCTTAATGCTATAGATGTGCTTGTAGATCCTATCCCTTATTTTACACTCTGTTTTTCCTATAGAAAATCCAGGACAATCCTTGCATTTACTCAGATACACTACATTTTTAGAATTACAATCAAACTTATGTGCAGACATATATTTTTTATCGTTTATCTGGAATTTACTCCCTATGTCTATGTACTTACAGTATGGGCATGACCCACACTTATACATTCCTTTATTGTTACTAAAAGTATGCTCTTGTATTTCAAGTAAGACTTTTAAATCCCCTCCTATTTTATATACTATACATGGTGACATGCCTGTCTTTTCCCGGCAGTCACCATTTCCAATAGTATTTCCCAATTCGTTTTTAAGATGGACACTATCAAAAGGGCATCTATACTATAAGGGGTGATCAAGTTAATATGGTAATCCTGCATTTGTTGTAAAGGTCTCATATTAGACCCATTGATCATGTTAAATGATTGTTCCTTTCCACCTAAAATTGGAAAAAAATGCCCATTTAGTCTTTTCCTCTTAACTTCTATAAGATTAAGTGGGTATCCTCTTTTTTCAAGCATGCCCTTTAGGGTTAAACATGCAACTTGAAAGTCTATTTCTCTAGTGGGCATCCTAGCTGCTCGCACTAACTGTCCTTTCACTACAGATTTCTTTTGATACTTAGGATGACCACTAGTATAATGTAGGAATGAGTTAGAATAGGTCTCTCTTCTATATATTTTGGCTATATAACAGGAATTTTCTTTATCTTTACTGAGTTCCACATCTAAATATGCAATACTTTGTTCCCCAAAGTTTTATGTAAATTTGAGGAAACTTGTACTACTATTCATCAATTCTACTATTTTTTCTGCTTCCTTTTTGTTCCCTTTTGCAATTATAAAAATATCATCCAGGAAACGAGTATAGTTTAAGTTATACGATTTATTTATTTTTACAATTTATAGTTAAATGAGTATAGTAAGCAATATTTTTCATCATATCTCCACTACCAAACACAAATTGGTCTTCCCAATGGGCCATAACTATGTTGGCAAAGCTCCCACCACACGGGGAACCCATAGCCACCCCTTTTAATTGGAGGTAGTGTGTACCATTAAACATGAAATGATTATTTCTCAGAATGATGTCTAATAATTCTTCAACTAATCTCAATTAATTCCCTGGCATACCTTTCTTTAAGAGGAACTCAACAACCCATTCTGTTCCTTCCTTATGGGGTATAACCGTATGTAAGTCTTTTACGTCTACGGTCAAAAAATTCCAGTCTTTATTAAACATCTGCTCATCGATTTCTTGTATAAAAGACCATGAGTCCTTACATACTTGTTTTTGCCCTTCCACATACTTTTTAAGTAAGCCAACTACTACTTTGGCACACGCATACATAATTGAATTTCGGCCATCAGTAATGGGCCTCATCGAGGGATTACACAAATATTTGTGTATTTTGGGTATGCCAAACATAACAGGGGTAATGGGTGTCTGCATAGTTCAAAAACGGCAAAGCTTAATATCAATCTGTCTACAGATAAACAAGTCATTAATGTAACTTCTAATATTTCTATAAGCTCCATTTAACTAATTTATGCTCACCATAGCATATATATCTGTATTCAGCACTTCTAGCCTTTTTCTGTTGTAAACTTCCAAATCCATGAAAATCAGCCCCCCATCTTTATCTGGTTTCATGATCTTAATACCTGCATATTTTAGACTATTTAGCATATCCCACTGTTCCTCAGACATATTTCTTGTAGTTTTATTTTTGTTAAAACTTTTATTGATGGCAATGTATTTCCTAAAATCTATTTTGCACACTTTTTCAAAATTTTCAAGGGTAGCATGCAAAGGAGGGTTATATGTGCTAGTTATTTTATATTCGTTGTATACACTTCCATTTTCTACTAGTACCCTATTAGCAAAACTCAATTGCATATTTAAATTCCTCAAATAAAGTTTAAAATCCATTATTAAATTAGGTATATTCGATTTTGGCAAGGGTATGAAAGTTAAGCCCTTTGCCAAAATATCAATCAAATTCACATTAAATAGCTTAGAAGTGTAATTATACACTTTAAAGTCACCTTGTCTGTGTGAGATGATCTTAGGGCCATCTGTACTCAATCCCAACTAATTTATCGTCGAAGATGTGACTGCAAGTTCATTTATATTAAATGTGTCAATGTCACAGTTCATAGTTCTAAATGTCAACGCTTGCGTTGGTTCCTGTAATGTTTCCTGTTGCTGTTTTTTTCTCCCTTGGTTGTTGTAACCAGTTCTTGTACTGTTCCCACGAGTGCCCCCTTGAAAATTGAATTATTTGTATTATCTTGAGTGTCCCCTTTTTGTTGTTGTGGTATTAGACGCTCACTGTGTCTAACTTGCTGTTCTTGTACTTCCTCTTTGCTTATCTCGGATGTAATTATGTCATTCCTGGCTCTTTCTAGGTTAGATTCACTGCAAAGAGAGTCGGGAGTTGCTTAGCAACATGGGGAGGTGGAAATGCTTTCCCCATTAAATAATCATGTTGGTCCCTCTCTAATCTTTTTTATTTTTATTAAACCCGAGTTTTTCCAAATATTAACACTTTCTAAAGTCCTCATGTATTCATATTTGTACCTAAAGAAGTCAGAATGGGAGCAAATACTATTTTCTAAATCCATGAGTTCAACAAGCAGTTCTTCACTCTCATCACGATAGTTAGCTATCATCATATTAATGAGTTCAAGTACTTTTTAATTAAAGAAACTCACTAGTTTGAGATGGACGGTAGAATTAGGCAAAACGCCTGCAGGATAGCACCATTGTCGTAGACCTTTAGGGACTTGTTTCCTTTTAATGCACTCTTCTAAGTACACAATCTCTAGTTGCATTGTGAGATATTTTACTAGTTTAACATCGAACTGCTTCAGCTTGTCCACAATTCCTAATTGAGCAGCCAGTTGTTCTGTAGTAAATATTTCTTTATTGAAGGTTAAATGTTCGTTTTATAACTATTCATTTAAATTCGGAACTCCAATAAGCCTTCATTGTGGATCAACGTTATTATTTTCGTTAACTAATGGCGCCCCAATCATTAAGTTGCTTTCTGTGTTGTGGTTAGGATGAATTCCACTAGCACATTGCAAAATGATGCTAGATGAATCTGGTACAGTAGTTAATGATAAATGGTGATGATCCATACTATCAGGTCCAATATTAGAGTTATTAATTCCACTTCTTGGGTAAAAGTTAGTATTAAATGTCTTGGACCCAGGGGCTTCAGCATTAGTTTGATTACATGAAATTTTTGAATTAGTTTGTCTAGCAATACAGTCTGTAGAAGGACCATCATGTTTCATTTGTACCTGATGATTTAGTTCCTTCACCTTCTGAGACAAAGACTGCACAACTTTCGCAAGATTGTTAATGGCCTTTTCATAGTTATTGTTCTCCCTTGAAGTTTGAGAAAACAAAGAAGGAATATTCATTTCGCCATCAGACTCCATTCTTCTATTCACCATCAGACTCCATTTTTCTATTCACCCACAGAGATAAACTCACAAAAAATCCGCAAACTACACGAAAAAGTTAAATTAGAAGACTGGATCAGGCAAAATATTCCAAAAGTTTTTAATGTTAGCGCTTTCATTAAACCAAGTGGGTAAAACTTCATCAGACAACATATTACTCCTCCCCTTCCTTTTCATACAATTAGTAAAAGGTCACATGAGATTCACTATAATTCAAGTAAAATTAATATATTGTATTTAAAAATAACCTTTTTTGACTTTTCAGACAAATTATATTCTAAAAACATTCACAAAAAATGTATATAAATTCCATAGAAATACAAATCCCTTTTATAAAATTTACATTACAAAAAGTGCTGCTTGTTTTTACCTTAACAAGCTTTTTAGCCTCAGAAGGCACATTATTGAACATTGTTCATTTAAGCCAGGAAAACAACAAGCATTTGTATTTATTTGCCACCATAATTATTTATTTTCTAATAATAAATTTGCATTGACATTAAAAACTTTTTGGATTATTTTGCCTGATCCAGTCTTCTAGTTTAACTTTTTCCTGCAGTGTGTGGAGTTCTTGTGAGTTTATCTGGAAGGATATGATGTTAAAGAATGCATGCAAGTTTGTGTGAAACTGTTGATAATATTGTGAAAGCTACAGATGAGTGAAACTTGTGGAATGGAGACTGAAGGTTGGAAGCTGTTTTGAAATGTGAAAAAAAAAACACGTTGAAATACTTGCCGAGTATTACTTTTGTGGCTGGTCATAAACTGACAATAAGATATGCCAGCCAGTCTAAATCATGTTTCTTTTGTGGGGACTATTCTCATTTAGTAAATGATTGTGACAAGATACAGTGTAACCAGTGTGGTGAGAAAGGACATACAGAAAGAAGATGTGTGTCTAAATGCAGGTTGTATAAAAAAGGGACACTTTTGGATGTACTGTCAAGAACAAACAGTAAATAATGAAACAGAAGGGGAAAGGGAAGAAAACATCCACAAACAATGGGTGGTAAAGAGGAAATTACACTGTACTTGGCATTTTAGAGTATCAGGAATTCCTATGGAGACTGGTAATAAATAAGTTACCAGTAAAGGGGAATATGCCACACAAAAAGAAAGCTGAAAGTGTGTGTTTATTTTGTAGAGGAGGAAGAGACAAGACAACAAAGCATGTTTTTTTGAAATGTAAAAGAGTGGTGAAACTCTGGAAAAGGTTATGTGAAGAATTGTTTTTGAGAATATCAGTAACATAAACAATATAGATATGAATACGATTATGTTTGGATATTATAAGAAGAAGAAGAAGAAAGAATACGTGAGAAGGGCAGATAATTTATTTTATGTAATATTATTTAGAGTGAAAGACTGAATGAAATTTTTTAATGGGAGAGGGATTTTGGCAGATATATTGCAAACAATCAGATTATGGTTGTGGAAAAAGAAGTTGGGGTCAGTTATGGAAGAATAATGAATATGTTATAAGAAAGTGGATAAATAGTAAAAAAATGTCTATATTTGTGCCTGCAAATATGTACATTTTGTAAATATGTACATTTGTAAATAATATTTTAATGACGTGTTAAAGGACCCTTATTTTTTCGATAGGTGCTGTGGGATCCTATACATCCACCTGAGCTACCACCAGCTCAGGCAGTGGTGCCACTGTTTAACCTCTCATCTAAAGGATGACACACTCAGGAGTGCAGCACCCCCCTTATGCTGCACTGCAGTGTTAGCAATTCATTTACCTGTTGTGGGAATAGAACTCACAGCTGCCACTGACATTTATATTTTCTCCTTTTTATTTTGGCTTACTGCACTGGAGCACACCAAGGAAATATGAATCTCTTCTAGCTTATGCCAGATGGTTGACAGGTGTACAAAATCACACTATCCCCGGGAGGTTGGGAATATACCTTTACCCAGTATTTTACCATGTCAGAGTCAGTATCTATAATTAGCAGGGGGTGTAGAGAGTGCAGGGGCAGGGTGTTATTTTTGCATACTCCCAGGTTGTGCCTCACAGCATGCACAATGACACGTCACTTTTTTTATTTTTGCATGTCAGTGTTTGCACATACATATTGCGGTGGTGGTGCTGCGGTAGCGTTGTTGCCTCACAGTTAGACATTGCCCGTTCGATTCTCAGTTAGATCATCTTCTGTGTAGCGACATGCGTGAATGGGCATTCCTTCGTTGAAGGTTGTGCGTTAGGCTGGGCAAGCCAGTACATAAAAATCTACTGCCAATCATTAGCGGACCGGAGTTCCGCTGTGGCGACCCCTAACCAGGAAATGCCAAAAGACACAAACAAAGTGTTTGCACATACATGAATACACACACACACACATAAATATTATATATATATATATGGGTCCCATTTAGATGATCAAAGTCTTAGACCTTTGAATTTCATATGGCCGACTCCATATGATCAAAGTTTTAAGACTTTGAACCTTTTAAATGGAGCTCTCCATAGAGCGGGGAACAGGAAATTTTCCCTTTTCCTCACTGTAGTGCGATCTTGGAGTTGGTATATTTAAGTAGCGGGGGGTGTGGGGGTGCAAGGTGGCTTGCCCCCCTGCAGAAAAGTCCAGGATTTGTTTTTTGTTTTTGTTTTATTTTAGGTGTTCGAAGACTTAAAATTTTGATCATATGGTGTTGGCCATATGAAATTCAAAGTTCTAAGACTTTGATCATCTAAATGGGATCCATATAGATATGTGTATATATATATATATATATATATATATATATATATATATATATATATATATGCA
Source organism: Protopterus annectens (assembly GCF_019279795.1). Lineage (NCBI taxonomy): Eukaryota > Metazoa > Chordata > Ceratodontiformes > Protopteridae > Protopterus > Protopterus annectens. The sequence goes on along the minus strand of NC_056727.1, from coordinate 159,458,647 downwards.
CACACACACACACACACACATATATGTATATATATATATATATATATATATATAGATATATACACAATATCTCTCTCTCTCTCTCTCTCTATATATATATATATATATATATATATATATATACACAAACACAATGAAGTGCACATATCTAAACAGTTAAACAGGAACCTGGTGCATGACATATTAGATAACCATTCAGACAAAATTCAGCATCAGGAACATCCACAATATTTTACTACAATAACAGTCAGCCACAGACTGCAGTTTCATCCAGAAGGACTTTTTCAGTGCATAACCACATATGCTATCACATCCCAATAAATATCATTGTTCATTAGCATAATTTACTTATTTAGCATTTGTTGACAGAGAAAGTCTGACTTGGAACGAAGCTAATTTTCAGCGGTGGCTGGGGGAGAAGCATTCCAGATTCATGTCTTTGTGATATGGGAGGAAACTGGAGCACCTGGAGGAAACCCACCCGAACTTAGGGAAGACATGCAGACTCCACACAGAAGGCACCCCAGCTGAGAATCGAACTGGAGAACCTCTTGCTGTGAGGCAACAATGCTACCACTGCGCCATCCAATAATCAAATTGTAAAAAAATATTGTGCATTTATAGAAAGCAGTAGGACAAGCATTCTGTTTTATCCAGACAGTAATAAATGAGCATAATTAGATAATCAATTACTTTTTCTAAATATACCTGTTTAGACAGGATATAAACAGAACCCCCAATGTAATAATCCAAAACTGCTCCCTTTTATCTAACAATTCATGCTTAACAGTATCAGTTTTACCACTGCATTGATTTTATTAATACCTACAAAACAAAATTTTGCAGTTTTATGACGATATAGAATGTTTCTATCCCTTCTGCAATTTAAGTCACTAACATGTAAAATAATATGTTGCATTAAAAGGGTTCTGCATCAGATTATAGAAATCTGTATCCACCACCGAACACCTCTTCATCGACCCATCTTAATTGAAAACCTAAAGTCCTCGAACAATCGATGCATCAAAATTTTTCCCACAGTAGGTAACCAGTGGGTCATCAATAATTTGCCTTTTTTCCCACTGTAGTGTGATCTTGGCTTTGGTATATTTAGTTAGGGGGGTGGGGGGCACACCCTCCACATTGGGAGTGTGGGTGGTGTAGCCCCCCACCAGGGTGGGCTTTAAATTTTTGTGTTTTTATGCGATCATTATGTTGGCCCACTGGTTACTTACCATGGGAAAAGTTTTGATGTAATGATCGTTTGAGGACATTAGGTTTCAGTTAACATGGGTTGATGAAGAAGTATTCAGTGGATTCAAATTTTGATAACCTGACACAGACCCATTAAAAGACATGATGTTTGCCCCACATAGAAGGTCCCATAGGCACACACTGCAACATAAACAACCCATTTGGTACTGCAAGATGTAAATAATGCTTAACTGCTTCCTGTCCTACTCAATGTGGTATAGCTGTATAAAGTGATTTCACGTCTGAACTTCATAAGTACAAGTCAAATTCAAAAACCATACCACCAATAGATCTTAAAAAATATTTTGTGTCCTGAATTTGATAGTGTCCTGAGTCAAAATCTCAGAAATGTGTTCCAATTGCAAACCCATTCCTGAAACAATTGGCCTACCCAGAACCTGATCAATCATTTTATGAATTTTTGGAAGAAAATAAAAAAGTATATTTATTTGGATCCAAAACTGTTAATTTCTTCCTTACATTTTCCTCAATGATCCCTTTTTCCACTACCAATTAAAAAAAAAATCCAAACTTTTTTTTTATGTTAATGTATGGTCAATCGTAACTGTAGCTTAAAATCTGTCATCAGCCAATTGTCTTGCAGATTTCACCAAATAATCATTCCAATCCCAAACCTCAACTGTCCTTCCCTTGTCAGCTTTAGTAATTAAAATTTGCTCGGTGTCAATCAACTGTCCTAGGGCTTCTTGGTACCCCATGGACAAATTAAAATGATCACCCTTGAACTAAAAGGAACCATTATTATGTAAATCTTTCATTACTGCTCCTTCAGAAAGTATAACTGCAAGATGATCTGGATGGTTGAAACATGATTGCTTAAATTTAAACTCTATATTACACCCAATATTATTTTTCCAACCCCAACATCTATATTAAGATATTTTGAACAGCAATATTTTAAACTTAACCTATGACAAATTATTTTAAATCCACCAAAATTTGAAACTCTGAAGCACAAAAGGGCACAAAGGACAACCCTTATTCAAGACAGAAATCTCATTTTCAGATAATGAATAGGCAGATAAATTAATAACAACAATAGTCTCAGATACAGCTACAGGCTCTGTTCCACCATCCTTCTTAGCATTTTTTCTGGGTCTATGTTTCCTACTTCCTGTTCTGTATTTAAAAGGGGAAGTAAATGTCCATCAACAAACATTCTTTTAGAAACTGGTGATTCCACCCATCCTTCAGTTTCAGTATCAGTAGCTGACAACATTTCAGCCATCGATTCAGATGAAATAGCATTACCAGGTAAAGCAGCATAAACAGATGCTACTTTACTTTGCTTTCTTTTGGAATTTTTCCCCAGTCCCCTTACGTTGCTGATCATGTTTATCTGTAAAACAAACCTTCCTTTTCTCAAGTTTCCAAGTAAATGGCATATTTTTAGTATAGTCATTCAAGTCGTTATTAAATTTCCTGGTCTTCCTCACTTGTAACACATTATTAAATGTATGTAATGTTTTAACATAATTGACATTCAGTTTAGCAAATGCAGGGTCATTCTGAAAACATCTCTCTGTTGATATGCTTTTATGAGTATTTACCCTCTGTAACAGAAAGCAACCGTTTTTCATAAAACTCAGTTGAGCAGTCTAAAAATAACTATGGTACTGCTGACTGTACACCCCCTGTATACTGGAAAACAGTTCTTTTTGAAATACTCTTCTTAGGCATAAAAGTGATAAATGGGCTATGAATTACTAAATATTCTGACACAGACTTTCAAACTGAAATGGATCAAAATTCTCTTCTATTCCCAAAGCAAGGATCACCTCATAGTAACCTATAAGAAATAGAATATAATAACAGTTCCTGAAGCTTTTCTGAACATTCAAGTTTTCCAGTATCATGATATTTTGTAAGGAAATGTTCCTTTTCAAGATCTTCCAGATGGCTTGTTCAAAGGTGAGAAAACAACTTACATTCAATAATAGACTGCATCAGTGAGGACAAGATGGGATACACCCTTTAGAAATGAATTCTCCATAGAATATGGTTTCCTATCTTTTGTATGTACATGTTTGCCATAATTTAAATGTTTGTCCACTTCTGTCCCCATATATTTAATAACGGTGCCCCTTTTATGAACTGACCTTTTATTTTTCAGTTATAATTTATGTATTTTTCCAAGCTTTGTGATGTTACATTTCATTGACATTAAAGGGAAAATAATTACCACTGCATCAGATGTTTTTTTTTTCAAAGGCCATCCTGTTGCCACTTTTATGTCTAAGAAGAATATTCTGTATTGTGGAACATCACTAATAGCCTTTGTCAAGATAGATGGCTAACTTTCTCCCTTGATTGGTGTTGTATTGTTTAGCAAGCATTTTACAAAAGTGAATTACATATGATTTAACATTTAATGTTTATTTATTTATTTATTTATTAGCAGTTGTTTATTGGGAAGTTCGACTGGACAGAATAACCAAGTTTCAGCAGAGGCCCAGGGAGAAAAACTCCACAGAGACTACAAATTATTACACAAATCTATAATGAATGACATTAAGTGTGCAGTTACAATGGTTATACATGTACAAAAAATGTGAATAGAATTAAGACATTGAATATTAAATAATAATAATCATAAAGTTCATTCAAGAATTGTTGTGATTGACAGAAGTACCAGGAATTGTTTAAGTAGCGAGATTAATAAAAAAGAAAATTGATTTTATTAGTAAGTTGAATTACATATAAAACTGAGGTTTGTAAGTCTATAGTATAAAACAGAAAAGGAAGTGAAAGATTTAGTAGTGATTACATATTGTACTTACATGAAAAAGTGGTAGTGATACATATAGCATTATATGTGTGTTATTTCCTGCTAGTGCTAGAGATAAGCTGAAGAGAATCTGAGTGCGAAATAGGAAATTAATTGTGAAAAGAAGTGGAAGATGAGTTAGAGTGTAAGGCAACAGTTTTTAGTTTAAGCAAGAGTGTTAAGAAAAAGCTAGTGAAAGGTGAAGGAAAAAGTTGGTAAATAGTGAGAAAAATAGTAGTTGTTCAATGTTGTTAATATGTCAATTACTCCCTTTTGTCAGATAGAGCTGAAAGCTGTAGGAAGATCACGTTAAGTAATATGAATGGTCAGACCTTCATCATGTGTTGCTGTTGCCTTTTCAACGAATGCCCCTAAATTCATGGACAAGACCTTTTCTTAATCGACTCATGCTGTTCAATATCTAATATAAGTAGGTTACCAGTGTCATTTGGTTAGTATCCATAATGACTATCTCCATAATTTTAAATGCATATTGGTAATGCTGATGGGTATGAAATTCTGATGTAACCCCATCCCTTTGTGAGTTGGAACCACATCTTAGGTTAGTGACATGTCCATATGCTAATATTTTCTTTAGCAGGACTGAAAGGAGGATTGAAATCTCTGGTATGTTGCCTGTTCTCATGAATCTTTAGTTTTTAATTTTGTTTGTGGAACAGTTATCATGTTTATAGTTATATAAGACATATCCCCCTTGCCTATTTAGTACTCTGAATATTTCTTTAGTGGTGATGCACTGAAATTTCCAGTTTCAAATTACAGTACTTTTTATAAGGCCAGAGCTCCAGGTATATAATAGAATGCATTAATCATTAACATTTCAATACACAGAGCATTTTTCCTGATAATGTAGCAAGAATTCAGCCTTCACTGTGGTCACCAATATACACATGAGATAATATTGTTCATGACAGACACTATTTTCTATAGGAAAGACATTGCTGAATAATTCATTCCACTAAAACAATGTTTTTAAATCATATAAATGGACATCTGTTTGGACAAGCATTTGATGACTTGCAGCTGTAGATAAGCAACTTCTCTTCATTTTAGTTCTGCTTTTTCAGGTTCATCAATCTACCTTTTGACCCTCAAAGATGTTATCCAAAGAGACCATTTCCTGTTGTAAACAGTCAAAGTTATCGCTTTCAAAATTTTCCTTCTTATTTAAGTATATCATCCATTATATCTTTTACCCCTTTGCTTTAATGTACATCCCTGCATTTCCATATTCTCATAATAACCTTTTTTTGTTGTTGTCATCAACAGAAGTAGCAAATTAGAATGAGCGTGAGACCATATCAAGCAGTTATCATGTCCCAAAATAAACAATGCTTTTGTTAGCTGTATCTGTTGTAGGAACATACAGCTCAAAAGGGAACCAAACTGAGGCTTAAACTCTTCTTTTGCCAAAACACATGCTCTAAAGTGCTCCTCTAAAACTCAGTACATCTCCAACACATATCATCAACCTATGGCAATGTATGTTTATATCTCACTGGGGTATAAAAGTACCAGTACAAGTACTTCCATCCCAAAATTCTGTATCTTATAGCTTTATTCACATACATTGGTAAGCTACAAATCTTACCCCCATGATGGAACAGTAATAATTTGCCCTATCTGCCTTGCCCAAAAGTCTTTATATTTAAATGTGATCTCTAGTTTCAACTCTTGAGAGGTATTATAAGCCTCAGTAATCAATGTTCCAGCCATTAAAGGATCATGTTTAGCCTGCAGTAGAAAGGTTACCCTTTTTGGTTGACTTTCATAGAGAAGTTCCACTACCCTTTTTCATTTGCAGTACACATTATCCCACTATATTCTAATCCCCAGACTTATCTTAGGTTAAAACTTATCTCAAATCTGATCCTGTTTTACAAAATGCAGCCCTAAGCTTACCCTTGTCTATGTTATGATTTCTTTCTTACCCTTGTCTATGTTATGGTTTCTTTCTTACCCTTGTCTATGTTATGGTTTCTTTCTTACCCTTGTCTATGTTATGGTTTCTTTCTTACCCTTGTCTATGTTATGGTTTCTTTCTTACCCTTGTCTATGTTATGGTTTCTTTCTTACCCTTGCCTATGTTATGGTTTCTTTCTTACCCTTGTCTATGTTATGGTTTCTTTCTTACCCTTGTCTATGTTATGGTTTCTTTCTTACCCTTGTCTATGTTATGGTTTCTTTACCCTTGTCTATGTTATGGTTTCTTTCTTACCCTTGTCTATGTTATGGTTTCTTTCTTACCCTTGTCTATGTTATGGTTTCTTTCTTACCCTTGTCTATGTTATGGTTTCTTTCTTACCCTTGTCTATGTTATGGTTTCTTTACCCTTGTCTATGTTATGGTTTCTTTCTTACCCTTGTCTATGTTATGGTTTCTTTCTTACCCTTGTCTATGTTATGGTTTCTTTCTTACCCTTGTCTATGTTATGGTTTCTTTCTTACCCTTGTCTATGTTATGGTTTCTTTCTTACCCTTGTCTATGTTATGATTTCTTTCTTACCCTTGTCTATGTTATGGTTTCTTTCTTACCCTTGTCTATGTTATGGTTTCTTTCTTACCCTTGTCTATGTTATGGTTTCTTTCTTACCCTTGTCTATGTTATGGTTTCTTTCTTACCCTTGTCTATGTTATGGTTTCTTTCTTACCCTTGTCTATGTTATGGTTTCTTTCTTACCCTTGTCTATGTTATGGTTTCTTTCTTACCCTTGTCTATGTTATGGTTTCTTTCTTACCCTTGTCTATGTTATGGTTTCTTTCTTACCCTTGTTTACATTATGGTTTCTATTTTGTTTTTGTAGCCCTACACCAGCTTCCTTGCCTGTATTTGAACACCCAGTTGGAATGAATGCCTTAATTCATGGTAAAGTCCAGTTGTGTCTTATACTTTTTTTATTTCCCTCTTTTTTCCTCCTTCAAAGCTGACATAAGCTGACCCTAGTGCCTCTCCTCTTTTGCCAGCTCTACATACCCCTCCTTAATTTTCCTGGACTTACTCCAGTTAGGGTTAGGGCCAGCAAGGAGATTGAAGAGTCCTGGGAGTAATTTTCCTACTTGTTTCACTGTCCAACCTTGCATGCTGTTGTCTTAACCCAGGGGTTGGCATGTAAAGAACTCTGTGGAATTACAGCCATGCCTTCACATGACCTCAGTTAGAGCCATGCCCCCTACAGAAGGCATGTCTAATACTTTCTCTGGCCTCTACCAAGGATAATGCAAAAGTATGTCTGAGAATGTACCCTCCAACCCAAGGATTGGGATGCCCATCTTCCTTTGCTAGTGCCTCAGACAACTGATCTATTAATCAAACCAGGGTTACCAGGACTGCAGTTAGGGTTTTATCCTGTTACACCAGGATTCTGGTCTCATCCCTTTCTTTAAAGTACCTAACAGCTGAGCGAGTAAATGATGTTTTTCCACATCCCTAAATAATATTTAATCCTCACTCTTTCTTTTGCTGCCTGCCATCTGCCATAGGACAAAAGTAAACTCTTTTAGGATGCCTCATATCCCTTCACTTGCAGAAAAGCACAATATTTTTAAATGTACTGCACCTTGATTGACCCTGTAGTTAGGGATACCTAACCTCAGGACTTCCTTTCAAGCCATCAGCTTATTCAAATAGATCCTCATGGTCCGAATGGAAAGATGATAAGTCAGCAAGCAAAGGAGAGTAGTATTGCTGAAAATGAATTCATTCTCAATTCTTGGTGAGTACCTTCACAAGGTAGACCCTGTTGTCCACAAAATCTCACCAAGACAGCACTGATATATAGGGTTCTTATTATATAATCGAAGATGCAATCTAAATACATCTTGATCGAACTTGAAAGCACGAAACAGCAAAATAGCGAAATGGCATATAAGCAATTTCTTTCCCTGGGAAAGAAATTGCTTGGCCGCTTCCATTACTTTGCCATTTTCATCACTGTAGTGCGATCTTGGCATTGGTATATTTAAGTGGGGGGTGTGAGGGACACAGCCCCCCACATCGGGGTGTGTGGGGTGAAGCCCCCCCACTTTATGTAATGTTTTAAAGTTTTTATTTATTTATTTTTTGTTTGTTTTAAAGTTTTTATTTATTTATTTATTTTTGTGGAACAGCGATTTTTTTTCCCTGGGAAAAAAATTGCTGTTCCGAGTGTTCAGGATTGTAAGCTTTCACTTACATGGGGTCGATAAATCAGCTTTTGCTTTTTTAAGCATTTGCTGATTTTAATATAGACCCGATATATAGACTATTTTATATAGCATATATCATGGACAGAAGTAGGTCAAAAATTAAAAAAGATAGTCGGGTGCACAAGACCCAGGATAAAAAAGTACCCAACCCTGGTAGGTACCCTGGTGCCAGGACTGGAAAAAATAGTGTAGAATCCTCAAAATACAGAAACTTTCCTACAATGGGGCCAGGCCAAGGGGGAGGATGGCCCTCCTGTTGTAGAAAGAAGTATCAGTCTACAAAAATCACAAAAACTGATAGGCCAAAGAAGAACCATGAAGACAATAGAGTGGACTATTGAGGAAAAGAAATAAATTATGTATTGTTACTATTATGCAAAAAAAACAGAATTTCCAGGCACAAGATATACAAAAAGATTACGAGAGAAATTAGAGAAAAAAATACTTCCACAAGAAAAACTGTCAGAAGCTTCAAATAAAAACTTGTGTTCATTAATACAACAGAAAGCATTATATACACCAAGAAACTTTGATCTGTTTGGAAAAAGAAGCATATGAGGAAGTGTGAAAACCTAGAGATCTTTGAAAAGTATAAAAAAGAAATATGGACATGGGAAAGAAAGACAGATTTGATATGGTACAAAATCAAAAGCCAAATTAATCAATACAAAAAAGGCAGCCCCCAAACATATTTAAAGAGAAATACAGGCAAAGGCATCCAGATATGGAAAATTTCACAATAAAAAAATAATACCACAAAGGGGGGGGTGTAGAAAAGAAGATTAATAAAATAGAAGTTAAAAAAATAGAAGCTGAAGTTATGGAATGCCTGCGAAGTGAAGGGTTTGGTATAGACAGTCTAACACAGGTTACATCACAGCATGATGAAATGAGTCTCTAAATTAAGGAGAAATAGGAAGATCAGGAGACATATGAAGAAGAAATATGGACATGGGAAAGAAAAATAGATTTAATATGGTGTAATATTTATGTAAAAGAGAAAGCAAAACTAATCAATACAAAAAGAGCAGTGCCAAAAATATTTGAAGAGAAACACAGGGAAAGGAATCTGGACATGGAAAAACTTTACAATACAAAAAATAAGAAGACAAAGAGGAAAAGTAGAAAAGAAGATTAGTAATGGAGAAGTTAAAGAAATAGAAACAGGTTATGGAGTACCTATGAAGTGAAGGATTCAGTGTAGAAAATCTAACTCAGAAAAAAACACAGCAGGACAGAGCGATGGACATCCAAATTAAGGAGAAACCAGTGGAACAGGAAGCAACAGGTCAGTTGCCATATGAAGATATTTTGGAGCCTTTCACAGGAAACCAATATAAACATTCACTTGAAGGAACAGGAAACTGTGGCAACTCTGACACAGTCAACGTTGAGAAGTGATAGGCAAGTCAGTTCCCATATGACAGAGCAATGAATGACACAGGATGAAATTGAAGAGAATGAGCCACAGGAAGATGTTATAGAACTTTCTATAGAATGCCCACAGGTATTGGAGAGCAAAAAATGTGCCCTCAGTTTAGAAGAAAATGAGCTAAGAGAACAGTTGCTTGATTTAATAGAGATAGATAGACATATTAAGATTAATGAAAGAAATAGACTGCAGAAGGTCAATAAAACACAAAAAGTTAGAAGTTTGATAAAACAAATGAACAAAATAATCAGGACTATCCATAGAGATCCATGCGATATAACAGAAGTAAACAGGATAAAACTCAAAAAACGAAAGACAAACCAAAAATTAAACACTGCAACTGTTTCAGGCAAATAAAATGGTAGACTCCAAATTAAATAAGTGTATTTAATGTATAAAATAAAGTGCTTTCCGTCCAGTATATTAACTTGAACTTCTTCAGATAAAAAACAAGATGTGAAAGACCTCTACACCTCTATCCCCCAATGCATTGGTTATTGAATGGGTATCTATCATGATGGAAAGGAAAGGGGCCCCCAATACACAAATACATCTAGTGGAGGAATTATTAGACATTATTTTGACCAACAATTTCATTTTTTTCAAAAATAAGTATTATGTACAGAAAACTGGAGTGGCCATCGGTTCCCCATGTGGAGCCAGTTTCGCTAATTTACTCATGGCCTACTGGGAGCATGAATATATTTTTAGGAACATTGAAATGGCTAACCATATCTTTTTCTTTACCTGTTACCTGGATGATATAGTCATGATAATCAAAGGAGATGTAATGGTAGCTAGTGAATTACTTTAATACCACTACTAACTTTTTATAATTCACATTTACTTATAATAACCAAGAAATCCCTTACTTGGAGATACTCCTCAGGAAAGCCAGCAAGAGAGAATATAGTGTAAAAATATACAGAAAAAGCACATATTCAAACACCTTTTTGCATTATTCAAGTGCTCAGCCCTTTCACCAAAAAAGATCAGTGGTGAAAGGCCAACTGGTACGAGCAGCGAGAATGGTAACCACTGATTTAGAATTTGAACATGAGTGTATTAATTTAAAGCACATGTTTCAAAAGAGAGCCTATCCTACACGAGATAATTTAGTAACCAGAGAACCAACCCAAAATATTGATGCAGAAAACATGGCTAGCACTAATTTAAAAACTGGATTTATCATAACGTTTAGCCCTGAAGCCAATAGTGTCAGAAACATGCTAAACAAAAATTGGAATTTATTATCGGGCAACAGGGAAATAATGGACAAACTGAGCACAAGCCCCAAAATTCTATTCAGGAAAGGGAAGAACTTCAAAAACCTATTGGAGGTTAGGAGATCCACCGTAATTAAAAATCCCAGAATGTGTAAATGTCTTAGCTGTCCATACTGCAAATACATACAGGAAGAACAAAGTGTAGAAATTAATGGCAAAGTGTTGAAAAACAGTAATAGATATAATTACCAATCCAAAATTGTAGTTTATCTTGCTTTATGCCAACTATGTCCTTCCTTCTATGTAGGAAAGACAGAACATAAACTAAAAGATAGGATTTACTAACATACGTGCAACATTTAAAAACAAAAAAACGGAGAATGCATTAGCTAGACATGTAAGCGCAAACCCTAACCACACTTTCAAATTCCGGGTAATAGAACAAGTTTACACTGACTCAAGGGGCGGACCCCTAACAGCAATTCTTGAACAGTTAGAATTACTGTGGCAAATCCGCTTGAACACATATATTACCCCTGGATTGAATGATATGTGCTCAATTCATTGCATGCTAAAATTGAAAAATTTGAGGAGATGTATGTTCTAAAATATGCTCTGAAATGTTTTAATATATATGTTTTAAAAATGTTTTTCTAAATAATATTTTACATAGGTTAAATAATTGAGACTTTTTACAGTGTTTTTATACCTATGTAGCAGTGAAGAATTACCTTGGATGGTATTGTGGTGATGTTTCCTTTAAGAGCTTGCAACTGAACAATCACATTGGAGAACTGGGAGGGGTATTTAAAACTCTAATTTGCACTTGCTTTTTATCTGAAGAATGGATGAAAAGCACTTTATTTTATCCATCATGATGATTTCTGTACCTGAATAGGTCTTTTTGGAGTATGTGGAGTGTTTAATAAACTGTGTTTTCTTCAATTGCGCAGTGTGATTTCTGTACCTGAATAGGCCTTTTTGGAGGGTGTGGAGTGTTTAATAAACTGTTTTTTCTTTGATCGCGCAGTGTCGTGGGATAATGCCAACTCTGGTGATGGCTCAAGTACCCCAAGTTGATAAGCCATAGGGATGTTTCGTAGATCTGCCAGGGAAGGTGCACATGTCTATCCTGGGGGGAGAAAGGTAGAACCACTCACAAGTTATAGCAGCCCTTCAGCAGAAAGAGATAGGCCCACAACCTGGGAGCATACATGTGGTGTGCTAGACCACTGATGGTCAGTAGTCTTCACTGAGCAAGTGCATGGGATCATGTACTTATGTAGGGGAAATCATTATGGCCCCTAAAGTGATGTAGATCAGACGTTCCCCCAACGAAGACGGGTTAGACTAATAAGTAAAAATATCCTTCTTACTGGGATGCCACTATTCTGTCTGAATAATGCCCACCCACTCCCCATGGGTGGTTCTTGTCTTAGTTCATCTAGGTGGATGTCATCTGCTAGGAAAATAAAGGGCTTTAGCCCAATTGGGGAGACTCAAATGTTAGCAGGCATGAGGGGAAAACACAGAAAAAAAAATGAATGCAAATAATGTAGGTAACAAGAGCATCTCTGCCTTGTTCCTCTCAAGAAATTAAAGAACAGAGAGGCCCAAGTATGTTATAACTCCTGCACATGAGCCCCTATAAATATTAAATGTCAATTTAACCAGGTAAGTAGGCATCCAAATTTTAACAAGACCCACTTTAAATGTGGCCAATCTACCTAGTCAAAAAAATCATTTTTTGGCATCCATACTCAGCAATACCACTTGATTTCCAATTTATATTGCATTACCTTACCACAAATGAGGTCTTTAGGATATTGTCAAATATTTGCCTTCCGGCCACAAGCCCATACTTACTCGAGCCTACCATACCAGACACATATCTTGCTGTTCTTTTAACCAAAATCAACACCAACAGCTTATAGTTGTGATTTAATACAGATATGAGTCTGTAGGAGAATGGTAACAAAGGGTCCTTCATGTTGTTCAGGATTACCAGTTACTGCATCTTTCCATGTGGTATGTATCCCAGTCCTGACCAGCACATTGTTAACTGGAGTCTTAATGCTTTCTATCTTGCTTCTCCAGTAGTCCTTCAGAACTTTACTGGTAGCCCATCCAGGCCTGCTATCTTACCAGGAGCCTGCTTTACAAGAGTATCATTCACCTACTAGATAATAATTGGAGCCATGAGCTCCATTGCCTGTAGTAAGTCCAGTTTAGGAAGGTCTACTCTGTCTAAAAATTCCTTCGCTTGCTCATTAATCCTTGCAGTTGACCATTTGGAGCTGCGCAACTGTATATAATAACTTTGGGAAGTTATCATTACCTTCAAAAGATGATTTGTTATCTCACCTGTATCTCATGAGTGGAGTGTCCTCATCAACTTCTGAGCTTATTTGTTGCCTCATTTTAACAGTACGTCATTTCTGGTAACCTGGCAAAACTTGAGGAAATAAATTTCTAACCCTCTCTCTCAGAAATTCATATTTTCTATCCATTATCTCCTGTATTTCTATCATTTACTATTCTCTCTATCTTTGTTGATCTGCCTGCACTCAGAAGTCCTGCAGCCCTCTCAGCTCTCTGTTCTTAACCACCATAATACCCTTCCCTTACCATTTTTAATATCCTCAATTAGTTAATTCCAGTACATGGTATTTAACCCTTTCAATCAACTATTTTAAGGTACAGTTCATGGAAGCCTCCTACACACCAAGCAACAAAAACTGATTGCTTAAGTAACACGTGGGGAAACCTCTGGGCATCCTTATTAATCCCAGATGGGTCGTGATTACTGTCATCTCCACTGGAACATGGTTTAATATCACAACTGAATATTTTTCTATCTCCTGTATCCTATCAAGATATTCTACAGTAATATAAATGGTATCAGTTGGTGACATGACTGATGTTTGTAGGAATGGAGGGACAATTATACATGCATCCACAATATCAGACAAACCCACTGCCACCATGTAGCCATTAATTTATCTCAGTAGTCTAGGAAACTGGAGTCATCCTACGGATCCCCTTCTGCATCACTAATTTCTGTTACCAAATTCCAGTCCCCTGTATATATCACTATGCCTTCTTGAAACACAAATAGCAAAGTCATATTTGCCTTAAAGGCCCCTTGCTTAAATTCTAGAGGGAAATTAAGGGTAAAAAATGTATATCTCTCCACACTGTATACTTCTTTAATATGAACAAATCCACCTTGAGAACCTCTTAAGGAATCTGTTATACTTTTTGGTCAACCCCAAGATACCAACAAAGCTATGCCTGTCTTCCTTACTCCCTGACATGAGGCCACAATTCCTGTCCCAATAATCTCCAATTTGTTATGCTCTGCATTTTTATAGTAAACTGCAACATAAATCCATATTAACACTCTTATCTTCAGGGTCCTCATTCCAGTTAAAATGAATTAGTTATGAGTGCTCAGTGCAAAGCTCTTTGTATGGGCCAGTATGACAAGCAACCCCACAAAAGAAAACAGTAATCAAATATTATACCATGATCCCCCCAAAACGTACACGCTGATTGGCCAGCGTGCCCGTTGTAAATCGAGTTATACTAATGGAAAAAGGTCCGGTCGCCCGGACTTTTTTCCATTAGTAAACTCGTTTTTTTAAAACACTGTCTCGCTATGTTAAATGGGTTTAACATAGCGAGACAGCTTTAAAATAAGCAACGGAGATCTCCGTTGCTTATTTTAAAGCTGTCTCGCTATGTTAAACCCATTTAACATAGCGAGCAAGTGTTTTAAAAAAAAGCAACGGAGAAAGCAAGATCTCCGTTGCTTTTTTTTAGTGTTTCTCTATGTTAAATGAGTTTAACATAGCGAGACAGTTTTAAAATAAGCAACGGAGATGTCCGTTGCTTATTTTAAACTGCCTCGCTATGTTAAACTCATTTAACATAGCGAACACTAAAAGCAACGGAGATCTTGCTTTCTCCGTTGTTTTGCTCAACTCTGATGTACTGCGCAGGCGCGCAGTACATCAGAACTGCCGTGGATGCCAGACATCTGCGGAAGGGCAGTAAACAGGCATTATACTATGCCATTATTTAAGAAAAGTAATAGTTTCTTTTCTTAAATAATGTCATGGTATAATAGCAATAACCCACGCCTGGATGTGGGTAATGCTAAATTTACCCACGGTTGGCTTTGTTTGGTCCCTCGGGCTTCGCCCTCGGGACCAAACCACGCCAACCATGGGTAAATTTAGCATTACCCACACCCAGGCGTGGGTTATTGATATATTATTTACTCCTAGAATTCCATATTCTAAATATTCTAAGAACTGAGCCAATGTTCTTTATCATGTTCAAGGGCTGGCAAATGATTTTTTTTTATTAGTATGCAGGAACAAATGCTAGAGACAGTACAATACCTCTTTTACATTGGTAGCCACCTCTTCCTGATAATGATCACTGGCAGTGAAATTTAACCCAGTATTTAGTGCACAAATGCGTATGTTAAAAAACGACATTACTCACTGAGATTAGAGAAAGATACCACACAAAGAGCCAGGTATGCTAGCCATTTATCATTCATTTATTTGGGTACCCCAGTGCTTTAGTAATGAGATTTTAATGAATTCCATTTTTATATTTTTTAGTTCTGAAAAACAACTTATTTATTGTGTTTTAATGAGATATCATTCCTTTATCATCTTGCAATGCTTGATTGACTTATTGACATAATTTCAAGACCCTCAAGAGATGACATTAATTATGCCTTTGGGATATCCACTATGTAGTTTGGAAAAATAAACAATCCAATATTCTTCTTGTTGTCATGTCACTAACACTGATGCAATTATCCCTGTATACCTGTTCATCTGTACTAAACTTTATGTGCAATCACCTGACCCTTGCCTAATAAAGCAAGTCTTAGCTCAGTCATGCCACATTGGTCAAAGGAAATGCTAAAAACATAACTTAGAAATGGAACTTCATCTGACCTCACTAATGCCACAGCTCAGTGTCCACAACTTCCTTCTAGTCACATTCCATTCTGAGAATTAACTAGAGCTTTTATATGAACAGGTATCTCAAGAAGAAAAGAAACACCAGGAAACTGTCCAACAAAGACATAAAAGCAATAATCTGAAGTTGTTAATCTTCTTCCTATTCATCACTGATGGGTTTGGTTTCGAGCCCTCAGAACCGAGTTGGCCTCATACCAAGCTTGCATGCACCAAAAACCCTCGAGCTAAGCTGCTACCCACAATGCCTTTCACCCAGTTACCTCAGATCTTGTTTGCCACACAGCCATATAGCAGCGTTTCACTGAGCTCTCCAGCTAAGTGTTATATTTTTTCAAATTTTATCAGTATTTGTGAGTTCTTTCTGTCAGTTTGTTATCTTTTCTCTAATTACTCACTCAGCTCTACCCACAGGTATTTCCTTTTCATACCATTGTTGGTATTGACCCTTCTACCCTTGTGGTATTCCCGATACCATTGTTGGTATTTCCCCCTTTCTCTATAACTTTCTTCTACTTTAGCGTGTGTGTGTTTCTTCTGTTATGTCGGAAAAGAAAGGGACTACAGGGTGTAAACATTGCTCTTCTTGCAGTGGTAAACTCCCAAATAGTGATTTACATGAAGAATGTATGTATTGTTTAGGGGTTCCGCACTTATTGGCGAAACCTCTTATGTGACACCTGTGCCAGCTTCAGCAGCAGACGCTGAATGAAAGACGAAACAAGTTAATCCTTAAGGGCCTGCTTCCTTTGCCTTTTTTGGAGGCTATTTCTGCATCAGAGGTCTCACCTCCTCCTTCTGTGGACAAGAAATGTCCTTGTTCAGACCCCTCTTCAATGGCCAGTGATAGGGGAAAAAGTCATAAGCACAAGGCCCACAAGACTTCTACCGCGCACCATATCACCTCCTCGGTTCTGACCACCTCGACTCAGAGTTTGGCTCCAGTGCTTCATACTGAGGTCGCCTCATTGGTGCCTGTCCTGGCTCCGATGACTACGGCGCCCATTACAACTTCAATTCTGACCAGTTTTCCTGTCTCTATCCCGGCACCGACATCTCCCCATATCCACTCCGTTGGTTCAGACAACAGCTTCAGAGCCACTATTGACCTCCACCCCAGCTGTGACCTCGGCTCCAATTGTTCCCCTGCTGCCTGGTTCCAAACTGGAATCGTCAGTGCCATTTTTCAATACAATACGGATCCAGTACTCCCCTCCCCGTCTGTGGATCCATTTGCCGGACAAGCCTTCAGCCCCTTTTTGGACTGGCCTGATTTCTCCTCAGGGGCATCGGTAAGGTCCAACAGGAGCCTATCAGAATTGGATGTGGTGCGCCTCTTTGTTCAGCTGCTGACCGCCAGGGGAATTACAAATTTTCCTAGAGCCCATCCCACTCCAGGCTTTGGGTCTATTACCCCGGTGACCCCTACATATTCTCCTCCCTTGGATCCCTCAGTTCCAAGGCTCATATTTCCGACATCTGTGAGAGGACCCCTTACCTCAGCACTGACAGCAACTGTGTCTGAGACTCCGAGGCTCCTTTGGGTGTCGGTTCTGTCAGAACCCACCCTTCCCCAATCTCATGCTTGGGGAGTGGAACCCTCGGTTTTGGCCATGGTTCTGGTTGTGTTGGCGGTTCCATCTTCAGGTCCGAGGGTAACTCCCACCCCAGTTTTGCTTGAGGTTCTGTCCTCGGGAGTGGGCTGCGTGGAGCGGGGTGTGACTCTGGTTCCGAAATTGTCTTCTTCGGTTCTGGGCTACCATACCTCTTCAGGCGGGCCTGCTTTCCGGGTGATGGAGAGGGTGCTTGCTTTGAGCACTCCTCCTATGTCGGACCTTCCACCCATTCCCTCTGAGCTGCAGCTATCAAAGGCCACCCCCCAGGACTCCGAGAGTGCAAGGCCCAGGAAACCCCTGTTCAGGGTATTTCCCTTTCTGAGTCTTCTTCGGATGCTCCCACCGAAGGACTCTCTCGGAAATGGGCATGTAAGAGGAAACACATGGACTCCCCAGAGGAGTCCCTCACAGAAGATATGGACTATGATGATGGGGAAAGATCCCAATGGTCACCCCCTGATGATGTCTCATTTGGAGACATCTTGGAAATCTTGAAGCAAAGAGGTGACTGGAAGCCCTCCAATCCTTCCTCAGAGGAATCCATATTCATGCAGGCCTTCTGCTCTCGTCTCTCAATGTCTTGGGTGACCCCCCCCCACCGATGAGTTGGTCAAGCTCATCGTGCAGCAGGCATGGAAGAATCTCAACACCACTGAGGCCATCCCCAGGAAATCAGATAAGATACTCACCCATCCAGGGGATCAACCCCATTGGTCTAGATGTTTGCCACTAGACACTATGGTGGTGGCGGTGGCCACAAAAAAGGATCTTGAGAAGGAAAGTCCTGCTGTCCACTTGCCCAACAGGGAGTCCTGGATGGTGGACAGGTTAGGGAAGCAAGTTTTTTGCATCAGTTTCCTTTGCTGTCAGGTCTCTGAACTTTTTGGCACATCTTACGAGGCTCCAGAGAGATCTCATCACCGAGCTCTCTGGAACCCTCGTGGGTCAAGTTTCGGATGGGGCATGTAAAGTTGCTTCCCAACTTGCCACCCTAGAGTCAATTTCCAATTCGTCCCACGCAACCAAAGGAGTGGCTAGAGCTGCGGGTGCAGGCGTTGTTATGAGACGCCACACCTGGAAGCGCATTTGTGACCTCGCAGACTCCTTCAAGTCTTCCTTTTTAAATGCCCCTATCAAACCATCAGCTTTGTTCGGTGCTAAGGTCAAGGATACACTAGCCAGGTGCGAGCAGGATGGGAAGACCTTGTCTGCCGTGGGTCTACATTTTTCCAAACTTCAGTGCTCCTTGTCCAGGAACCAGAGGAGTGGAAAGATGTAGCACAAGAAGTCTCAAGGTCCTTTCCGTGAGGCACATGGTGAGGACTCCCCCAGAGGCAGAGTGGGTTCCAATAATGGAAAATGCCCCTTTAGGGGCAGAGGGGGTCCCCAAAATCATTTCCAGGGGCTATCATATCCCCCTAATCTCTTATCCAAGACCTCCAAACACCCTTCCAGATGTTCCACTGTCAAACGGAGGAGGCAGCTTCTGAAATACGAAAGCTATGTCGAAAACGAGTTATCCAACAGGTCCCCCCAGACCAGTGGATCAGGGTTTTACTCAAGATTCTTTTTGTGCCAAAGAGGACCAGGGACTGGAGGCCCATTTTGGATCTCAACCAGCTAAACAAATCAATGGTTCAGACCAAGTTCCGCATGGTCATGATTTAATCCATCCTCCCCTTTCTGCGGGAGGGTGTGTGGATGTGCTCATTAGACCTCTGGGATGCTTATTACCACATCATAATGGACAAGTGCTCTAGGAGTCTCCTTCACTTCTGGCTGGGAGCCAATCACTACCAATTCAGAGCCCTGCCATTTGGTCTCTCGACGGCCCACTAGAGTGTTCACGAAATGCCTAGCAGTGGTCACAGCTCATCTGAGACATTAGGGATTCCAGATGTTTCTGTATTTAGATGACTGGCTCCTCTCCGCCCCCAGCAAGAGCCTTCTGGTCAGGGCCCTCCACTACACTCTAGTACTAGCGGAGTCACTGGGCATCACCAGCCACTGGGAAAAATCCAACCATCAGCCCTCACAGCAATTGGAATTTATAAAGGCAGTATTCAGCACTCAATCAAGTCTGGCCTCTCTTCCCCCTCACAGACTTCAGAGATTAAGGGCACAAGTTCAAGTGATATTCTGTCAAAGAAAGGTGTCTGCAAGGGAAGTTCTTCAGGCTCTGGTGTCTATGGCAGCAGCCATCCCAATTGTTCCCCTAGCCAGATTACACATGAGACTGCTACAATGGCTCCTTCTGTCCCAGTGGATATCCAATCTTCATATCCCCTGAGCTCACAGATTCTCATCACCAACACCTGCAAATAAAATCTCCTCTGGTGGATAAGTACAGACAAAAATCTTTGGCGTCTCCCCTTCCATGCTCCCCAACCCAACCCCACGGTGACCACAGATGCTTCCCGATAGGGTGGGGGGCCACTTCCAGGGAAAGTCAGTCCAAAGCACGTGGTCTAGCATAGAGGTCAACTTGCATATCAATGTCCTGGAGTTATGAGCTGTGCTACTGGCGTTGCAAGCATTCCATCCACTCCTTCCATCAGGAATGCTTGCTATCCAGTCGGACAACAAGTCCGTTGTCTGGTACATAAACAAACAGGGAGGGACCAAATCCTACCCCCTATGTCACGAAGCCATGAGAATCTGGCATTGGGCGATAGTTTCCAACCACTTTCTGATCGCAATGCATATCCCGGGGAGCTCCAACGTGTTTGCGGACAGGCTGAGCAGATGCATCTTCCGTCCTCACAAGTGGTCGCTCAATCCGAGTGTGATGGCAGAAATCTTCAGCCATTGGGGCCAGCCATGCTGCGATTTTTTCGCCTCTCCCTCAAACACAAAATACAGCAGCTACTTTGCCCTCTTTCCCCCTCACGGGGAGTCACCAAGAGATGCTTTGATTCACGATTGACCCACAGGTCTCCTTTATGCTTATCCTCCAATACCTCTGATCCCCCTTTTTTTAAGGAAAGCTATTCAGTTGAGAAGCAAAGTGATCCTCATTGCCCCATTCTGGCCTCATCAAGTGTGGCTTCCCTTCCTCCGACCTCATCTGATCCTTGGATCCTAGACACTCGTCAGTACCTCATATCTCATCCACAAGAGCTGACTCCACCGAATCTATCCACTCTCAAGCTGACGGTTTGTTTTCTCTACTTCCGTTAGTTGCCAGGCAGGAAACCCTATCCTCATCTGTCTGTGATATTATCCTGGCCTCCCATAAACCATCCACCAGAAAACTTTACATGGACAAATGGAAAAGATTCTCTATCTGGTCACATAATTGGAAGCTAGATCCGTTTTCAGCTCCTGTAGCTACTATTCTTCATTACCTTGCTGAGTTGTTCGACAATGGTGCATCAGCTTCCACCATTCGAGTCCATTTAGCAGCTATTTCCAACTTCCATAATGGTTCAGATGGAGTCCCACGTATTTCCACCTGACTTTGCAAGACCTTCCTCAAGGGAATTTTCCACAGCAGACCTCCCATCTGGCAGCCAGTGGAGGCATGGAATCTCTCCTGGGTTCTCCAGTCTCTCTCTCTACCCCCTTTTGAGCCTGCTGCGACATATGATCTAAAATTCCTGTCATGGAAATCCTTGTTTCTGGTGGTGATCATTTCAGCCAGATGAATATCTGAGTTGCAAGCCTTATGTATCAAGAGCCCTTACCTGATCTTCCATAAGGACAGAGTATCACTTCATACTAATCCATCCTTTCTCCCCAAGGTGGTTTCCGACTTTTCTATTAACCAGTCCATTGAGCTCCCTGTATTCTTTCCAAATTATTAAAACAAGGGAGAATGCTGCCTACATTCATTGGATGTTCATAGACAATTACATTTCTACCTGGACAGAGCTAAGTCCTTTCACAAGTCGGGCCAACTTTTCATTTCCTTTTCTGGTCCTAGAATGGGGTGTGCAGTATTTAAAGTTACTTTGTCAAAATGGCCCAGGGATTGCATTAGCTTTTCATATTCGCTTACGAATTAATCTAAGCCTGATCAAATCAAAGCTCACTCAACTAGGGCTATCGCAGCATCGGTTGCCTTCCACTCTAGGGCCTCCATGGATGACATCTGTGCAGCAGCCATTTCAGTTAAACCCCATACCTTCATCAAGCATTACAAACTGGATCTGATCTCCATGGGAAGAGCAGCCTTTGGCTCAATGGTTCTCTGGAATGTTCTTCCATAAGGGCCACCCAGGTTCTCAAGTAGCTTGGGATTCTGTCCCATCAGTGATGAATAGGAAGAAGATTAACAACTTCAGATAAAGAAGTTATGTCTTACCATAACGTTCCATCTGAGTTGTTGATCTTCTTCCAGTCAGCACACCCTCCCACCGACGCCTACCAAAGGCTCCTGGCGGATCTTCTGGGACTTTGTGGTGTTTCAGGGTTTCTGTGCAGAGATGGCCTCTGACTTTCTGTTTCTCCTATATGTTGCATGCAAATTCGATCTGAGGTAACTGAGTGAAAGGCATTGTGGGTAGCAGCTTAGCTTGAGAGTTTTTGATGCATGGAAGCTTGGTATAAGGCCGACTCGGTTCCGAGGGCTTGGAACCGAACCCATCAGTGATGACTGGAAAAAGATCAACAACTCAGATGGAACGTTATGGTAAGACATAACTTCTTTTTTGTTGGCAGATTTGTGATTTTAAGTTTAGATTACTTAATCACTTTGGGTCTAAAACAGGAGCTATGATACAGAACACCTCAAAAGAATGTATCACTGGCATCATAAATAACAGTAAAAATAGTTCAGAGGAGAACATTTTCATTTCAGTAGATGTTACTAGTGAGAAAAGGGAATTATGCACTGGCAGTGTGTCCACAATGTAGCAGACAAGATGCTGTGTGGGGGAACACAAAGTCATGCATTTTGGCTGCATAGACCCAAATGTGAAAGTACACCATCGGAGAAGAAATGGAATTTGGA
This sequence comes from Protopterus annectens, assembly GCF_019279795.1. Taxonomy (NCBI): domain Eukaryota; kingdom Metazoa; phylum Chordata; order Ceratodontiformes; family Protopteridae; genus Protopterus; species Protopterus annectens. The sequence goes on along the minus strand of NC_056727.1, from coordinate 159,436,166 downwards.
ATGTTAATAAAATTGAAAAGTATATATGGCTAATTATAATGAATGACCTAAAAGTAGATAGAAGGTATGCCAAGGCAATGAAGAAAGCCACAGGATAATTCCATTACCAACCCAAATGTTGTTTTGCTGCTGTACAAGACATTAGTGAGACTTTATGACATTTTTTCCAGCACCATAGATCACATTTCCATATGATTACTGCATTGAGACAGCATTTTAAAGGACAATAAAATATAGTCTAGTAACAGAAACAGGAGTAAATGAAACATCAGTAAGTATAAACTTGGGGAAAAAGATTACAGTTCTGAAAGAAAATTTGGTACTTACGTAATATCGCAATCAGATTGTTAACGGCAATACCGGTTGCTAAACGATTATGAAATACGGTCATTACTGTTGTACAAATGTTGTCTAATGTGGGTCCTTGTAGCACAACACTCTTTGGGTAGTTTTTTTTTTTAAACACATTTTCAGATAATCCAAAACCTGTGTTGTGCAATACTGTCAGCATTTCTGTTATTTGAAGCCTGCCTGCTGCATGTTTCTTTGTCATGGCAACCAGTGTTGTCAAAGTTATGTTATTCATGTGTTTGGGTAACACAGATGTTTAATTAGTTTACTGTCAGTTGTACAACTCAGGTTTTGGATTATTTGAAGATGCATTTAAAAAAAAAAAAGGAAAATAACATAATATATGTACAGAATCTATGAATAGGGAACTATAACATTATCCTGATTTCACTTGCTCATGGATTAGTGGAATGGGAATAAGGTGAAGAGAAAAAAGAGGTCAGTGGTTGTGGGACCAGTCTATTCTTTTTGGGCCCATAGTAATCGGAATCTTGGGTCTCAGTATAATTCATTCATTCATTCATTTTCAGATATCCACCTTATCGAGTCTGTTCCAGTATACAGTGACTGTAAGGCAAGAAACACCAGTCCTGGAAGGCATATCTGTCCATTGCAAGGAGCACCAAACATACACACACACCCATGCACATGCTCACACACACCCATACACATGCTCACACACACACACACACACACACACACACACACACACACACACACACACACACACACACACACACACACACACACACACCTACAGGCAACTTGGAAGATCACCAATTTTCTTAACAGCATATGTTTTGAATTTGGGATGAAACCAGAAACTCTGGTGTATACCAGAATAGTAGCTAGTTCTGTGCAGGTGCCTAAAGTGGCACCCCCTCTACATAAAGTTAAGGATAAAAAAGCAAAGCTTTTCTCTGTAACTGTAGTAAGATGCATGTTACATTTGCTGCATAAAAATTTAAGAAGCGGCTTGCAGCTGTTGCCATCACACACTGATTGCTTTCACTACTTCAGACATGACCACAGATGCAGTATCAGTTTTCATTTTTGAATTGGGATAGCCTCATGACTTCATAACTGCCAACTGTGCCCCTATCAGCTTATGCCTGAGACAGCTGAACCCTTTATCCCACCCTAGTAACAGCTCTGGTGTAAACCCACACAGACATGCAAATTCCACACAGGTTGTACCTCAGCTGAGAACCAAAGTGGAGATCCAAGTCCTGTGAGATTAAACACTAGAGCACGTTGACACCCCTGATATATTTTAGTTCTTAAACATTCAGACAAGCAACACTTCATGTATGGACTTATAATTCATATTTAGTTTGTTTACGCTATACAGAAGACATATTTACTAACAATAATCAAATACAAAGTAAACCATGGTATCATCAGAGCTTGGGAGGAACTGAAGTAAAAATTAAAACAAAAAAATGAACTAATTGGTTTTGAAATGTAACTGCTGTCTTTATTCAGACTAGTGGTGAGACTTTCATCCACTCATATAGATATATTTCTCTGGGCCTTTTTTCTGAAGCTCAAACCAAGGAACACGCACGTGGGACAGAGTGCAAAGGTCCAAACCAATGATACGAAAAACCAAAAACGGACCAGCACAACGATGATGCAGGCAAAAGTATTTATTAAAGACTGAATATCATAAAACAACAATAAATGTTGAGCAAACCGGTTTCGGCTGAAAAAACAGCCTTCTTCAGTGCTGAAACAAAATTGAGTAATTATTTGAACAGCTTGAAATATCCTGGTCTTTTATATATGCACTCATTTAAAGAGGTATTGCCAAAAAAATCAATGTGGATTGTATCTGATGCATCCATCTCTTAAAAAATAAAAATAAAGATGAAGAAATGAAGAGATATTAATAAAAAAGATCACATAAAAACATTGCACGAAAAACATAACATGAAAAACATAGCATGAAAAAGCAGGTTAACAATTATGCCATCTCATTTAATCCAGGTTTGAACAAAGCCCCTAGCCTGGTTATCCACATAGTTTCCATATTATTAAGTTTGTTGTGCCAACCTGCTTTATAATTCCTATGCATTTGAATTTTATCAATGATAGTAAATTTAAAGACAGCCGTGGTATGTTGAATAGTATGTTTGTAAAGAGCATTGGACAGACGCTGGTTTCTAATGGCACTGGGGTATTCACTGATCCTCAGTTTACATGGTCTGGACGTTTGACCCACATAAAATGATGAACAGATGCATGTAGCTAAGTAAATGACCCAATCTGAGCTGCAGTTGACAAAAATGTTAATTTGATATACTTTAGATGTATTCTTACTTGAAAATTCTTTGGTTTTAAAAATATGTTGACAGGCACTGCAGTGCCTACAGGGGAAGCAGCCAAGCAATGGGTCACCAAATAAAGTGGTTTGGACAGGTCTTGCTGGTGTGTACCTTTTGTAATGTGTCAACCTTGAATGTATAGTCCTACCCCTCCTGTATGAAAAAGCACATTTGTCTGGTAAAATCTCATTCAAAATTTATGGGATTTAAGTATATCCCAATGTCTGTCAATGATACAACAAATCTGATTGGCTGCCTAGGAATGGAATTGTCATTGTGTTCCTTATTATGATATTGTAATAAGGTGGGTCGTGTCACATGTTTAATTTGTTGAATGGTATGAGAGATCTGATGTTTGGGATATCCACGATCAATAAACCTATCTGACAAATCTTGTGCACAGGTTTCGTATTGTTCACGTGATGAGCATATGCATTTCATACACAAAAATTGGGATTTCGGGATATTTTGGATGATGTGGCGGGGGTGAGAGCTGGATGCATGTAGTAATGTGTTATACTGAGGAAACTTCTTATGTACATGTGTAGCTAGAGTATGATCCATCTGTCTGGAAACAACAACATCCAAGAAAACAATCTCTTCATATTCAATATTTAAGGTAAATTGTATATACCAAGGGTTGTTGTTAAGATATTGAACAAAATCAGACACATGGTCCTTATCCCCACGCTACACCATCCAACAATCATCTAAATACCTCCTCCAGATGTCAAAATTGTTTATATATAAATTATGATCCACATCATAGATGAATGATTGCTCAAAAAATCCCATGAAAAGGTCAGCATATATAGGGGCCATTGCCGTCCCCTTAATCTGCCAGTAAGGTTGTCCATCAAAGTAAAAGATGTTTTTGCATAACACATACTCAGTCAGCTTTACCAGAAAATTGTTGAAACCAGTTGAATATAACCCAGATTTATTTAGCCAATATGAAGTTCTAAAACACTGACTGTCTTATACATCATTTGGTGAACACACGCTCTGCGTTATAATAATATTTGTGGACATTCTTTCTTATTTGGAGCAATAACAAGTTTTTTGTCTTTTGTCTCTTATTACATTTTTTGCTACTGTGGAATTCTATACAAATTAACCATTAGTACATTGGCTTGGCATATGTTAGGCTCGTTTTAAGGTCATTTTCATTACTTAAGGTTTTTCTAGTTTTTTTATACTAGCTAACCAATTTTGTTTTTTATACTGACATTCGCTGTGTGGCTCTATCGACCAAGCAATATTGATTTTTCAACACCATTGATAACTTGTTTTTTCAGGATACTTTTTGGGTATCAGGATCAGGGTTTTTCTAATCAACCAATGCACATGTTGTATGTTGAAAGTAGTGTAGTTATTAAGGAACTGATGTATGTATATATTATATGTGGTTCCAACCCAGTTCTTATCCTACCCACAGTTTTTTAACCAATAATATTTGCATATGGTTTTGTGCTGCAGTGATCTTGTTTGTGGAGCATAAGTGCACTTATAGGGGCCAGCAACCTTTACCCTATACACTATATGTTTTTTGCAGGAAGTTTATACTGTATTGATACTACTTCTTAGGACATTTATCCTAATTGGTAATCCCATTTATTTGGGACGAAGGTCCATACAAATTTATGATTTCTAATATATCCAACAGTTTTTACATAAAATTAGGGACGAATGTCCAGTTGGAATTTACAGAGAATTGTTTCACAAAATGGTAGCAGAGACGAATAGTCGGCTACAAGAACTATGTCATAATCTCATGATTATATTATCAGGTTTGCTAAGATTCAGTTTTTCACAAATCAACCTTTATATTGTAGAGAGGTGGTAGTTTATGAGAAGAATTGTCTAACATATTCAAATCTTATACATATATATATATATATATATATATATATATATATATATATATACTATTGGTCATATTATTCACTGTATGTAGATAGTGTTGGGTGTGAATGGTGGCTTGCTCTGTGGGTGTGTATTGTTCTACAGATATTGGTTTGCATGCAATACATAACCATATAGCCAAGAGTGAGTGACATATTCACTGCTTTTTAGACTTTTATAGTCTTGTTGGTAGGTTTAAGAGCTTGGTTGTTGCATTGTATACATCGGTTCTAATATGGACCTTAATGGTATCTTGAAAGGTCTATCAGCTGACAAGGACAATTTAGAAGCATTTGGCTTCCATAATAGGAGGTCAACCAATAGTAACAACATTGAGTATGACTCCAAACAAAAATGTGGATTCATCTTTCATAATTTGGCAAAAAATATGAAACATCTTAGGTCTAACATTTGGCACTTGAAGTTATTCAAGGCCTACAAATTAAAAGATATTACTCCTAGAGGTCTTAGGATCCATTTACAACCTCTTGTCTCTAATGTTGATGCTCAGTTATCACAAGATTGGGCCTTGGCACAACACCAAGCAGCCATGTTGTTTGTAAATACCTTGATTGGGTTCTATGAAAGAATTACTGAATCACAAATTGTTGAAATTAACAAAGTTTGTATGGAGGCTCAGGCATTTCAAACTGAAACCTATTTCCAGGAACATACTTCAGCTTTGTCCAAAGATTTGGCTAATTTAGAACAACTGATTAAGAGAAAAATACAGAAATTTAATTGGGATTTGCCTGATTATGAGAAAGGGAAACCCTTTGTAGTATCAAAGAATATCAGGTTCACGGATAGAGCTATCAAAAATAAAAGCAATCAAGGCAGAAAAAGGCCCAAGTCAATTTTAAGAAGGACTGATTCTTCAGCCAGTATGACTTCAGAGGATGATAATTCCTCAGCTACCGATTATGATGTACCTTCACATCAGGCGTCCCCTGCTGCTAAGTGAAAAGTGTCTGACCCTTTAGACATAAGACACGCGGGGGGGCAGAAAGCATAGAAACAGACATGAGAACATCCAGTTTACAGGTACTTTTACAACAGTTGGTGAAATAGTGAACAATGTACATAACATTTCATCTTTTGAACTATCACCTGTACATATTCAAGTATTGAATAAAGGTCTGAATTTTGTGCCCTCTGCACCTGTTTCTGAATTCAATTTGTTAAATGATGTGGGCAAGACTGCTTTTCAGTTTATAGCATCCTACAGACCACCCTCTCAAAGTCAGGAATCCCACTCGGCTTTCCTGAAAACATTGGAGAACATGAAGATCTCTCCGAACACCATTATATTGGGTGACTTCAACTACCCAAACATTGACTGGGAGCACTACTCAAGCCTCAGCACCTTAGCCCAAAGGTTCCTGGAAATTATAAACTCAAATGCTTTGGAACAACTAGTCACCACTCCCACAAGAGGGGACAACATACTAGACCTGATCATTACCAACATGGGGACTCTATGCTCCACACCAGAAGTATATCCCTCATTGGTAAGATCAGACCATAAATTAATTTCACTGGATGTCCACATCCCAACCCCACCCCCAACCCAGAAAACCACAGTGAAAAACTTCTCAAAAGCGAACTTCTCACTTCTCAAAACCGAAGTGGAATCCTTCAAGGCCCCAGTGCCAATGGAAACTACGGCCCAAACTGCAGAATCCTATATAAACGCATTCTACGGACATCTCCAGGAATGCATGGATCATGCTATCCCAAACAAAACCAAGACCCAATCATCCAAAGGCAGGCATCCAGTCTGGTGGACCTCTGCCATAAATAAACTGTACAACAGAAGGAGGAAGCTACTACATGATAGAACAAAATCCCTAATAGGGAAGGCATCTCTGATCAGTACTAGCAAAAAATTACGATCCCTCATAAAATCCTCCAAGGCCAGCTTCGAGAGAAAAATTGCACAGGACACCAAAGACAATCATAAGGCTTTTTTCAGTTATGTTAGGAACCTGGGATGCAACTCCCAGACTTATTCTGAGTTGATTCTAAACGACAAAAAATACACTGAACCCACAGACATCGCCAATATCCTGGCAGACAGGTTCAGTGCAAACTTCTCCACCCCCCCCCCAAAAGAGCAAGTATCTATCCCGGCAGAGGGCTGCCTCCCAAACATCTCTGATGCTCAGGTGAAGGCTGCCCTCTCCAAAGCAAAAAACATAGCTTCCATGGGACCAGATGGCGTCCCAGGTTGTGTCCTACATGAACTCCAAGAGGGACTAATCCCTCAAATAAAACAGCTATACAATCTCAGCCTCACTACAGGATATGTGCCCACAGAATGGTGTACAGCAACAGTGGTCCCACTCCACAAAGGTGGAGCCTCTATGGACCCTGGAAACTATCGCCCCATAAGCCTGACTAGCTTAGCCTGCAAGGCTATGGAGAGGATCATCATGGAGCTCATAAACAAAGACATTGGGGACCTACAGACACTAAATCCTACCCAGTTCGGCTTTGTCAAGGGCAGATCCTGCCTTTTGAACCTGGTTGACTTCTTCGAAACAGTCACCAAAGCCATAGATGAAGGGAAGGTAGTCCACACAGCCTATCTGGACCTTGCAAAGGCATTTGACACAATGCCCCACTCGGGCATCATAGATAAGCTATCCAGCTTAAATATAAACCCCTATGTCACAAGATGGGTCACAAACTGGCTCAAAGACAGAACCCACAGAGTGAGAGTTGCTGGAGCCATGTCAGACTCGAAACCGGTCACAAGTGGCGTCCCACAGGGTTCTGTCCTGGGACCACTCTTGTTTGGTATATACTTTTCCAAGGTACAGGCAAACGTGGAAGGACTATGGCTCACCAAATTTGCAGACGACTGCAAACTGGGCACCATAATCGACTCTCCAGCTGACACAAACATCCTTCAAAAAGGTCTCACAGAGACAGATAACTGGTGCCAGCACCATGGTTTAAAGCTAAATGCCAAAAAATGTATAGTCATACCCTTTGGCAAAAACAATGTGCCCACAAATTACCACATAGGTAGAAACCCATTAAGTACAGAGAAAGTTATTAGGGACATGGGGACCCAAGTTGATAGCAATCTCTCCTTTGAAAACCACATTGCCAAAGTGGTTAAAAAGACCTTCTACATAGCCCATCTCATCACGAAGGGTTTCACATCTAGATCAAGATAGGTAATCATGCCTCTTTATTCATCCCTCATCAGGCCCATCATAGAATACAATGCCCCTTTTGGGATGTACCTTACCCGACACCTGCATCAATTAGAGAGACCTCAAAAGTATCTCACCAAGAGGATCAAGGGTCTCAAACAGATGCCACATGCTGCTCGGTTAAAAAAACTCCAGCTCTACTCAGTTGCATACCGCCTACTTCGAGGCGATCTATGCCTGACATACAAAGCTATGTCAAATCCAGAATTAATGGACATGCTCCACCTCAGTAAATCTAAATCCCTTAGAGCCACACACTTGAGGGACTTGAACCTCAGCACAGAAATAAATAGAACTTGCTGGAGGGACAGGTTCATAACCCAGAGGCTCTCTTCGCTCTGGAATAGAATTCCAGTTCATGTGAGGCAGAGCACCTCACTGAATCTCTTCAAGAAGAATCTCGATAGGTGGATGGAGGATCGTAGATTTGTCCCAGGGATTACTCCCATGTCACTATTAGACAGAGGCACAGTAAACTAAACCTTAAAAAGGGCACAGTATACTCAAATCAAGGGGTGGCGTAAGCCATACAGAATTGGGCTAGGCTTATAATTGCCCCAGGGCAGATAGCCTAGTATGAACCTATGAACCTATAATGAATTCTGCAGATTGGTTAATCTTAAGATATTTTTTTCAGATCATGACTCTACTCAAAGATCTACTGAGTTTAAATTTGGTAAATCCGATTTTGCACCACCTATGAATAAACATGTTTCTATCTTTAAGGAATGTGTCATTAAAGATTTGCATTCTTCCAATAGATACTCACCTGTTCATCATAACCTTACTCAAGCTGAGAGACATGCATTAACTGAACTCCAACTTAACCATTCCATAGTTATCACTCCGGCTGACAAAGGGGGTGGTGTTTTTCAAGTTGCTTAAGACCAAGATGGTTATGGATCATAGTACATATAAAGATGAGGCCTATAGACAGCTGGCCGACACTCATTTTTATATTAAGATGGTTGTGGATCCTACACCCAATTTTAAGGCACAAATAGATTCTCTACTGGATTTAGCGATGGAAGATGGGATCATTAGTAGACAGACTTGCAGACAACTTAAAGTGGCTGAACCTATGCCCTAGTATTTATATTTACTTCCTAAAATCCATAAAGATTCTATTAAACCCCCAGGGAGACCAATCATCTCGGGCAGAGGCTCTCTTACAGAACCACTTTCTGCTTTCCTTACATATTATTTGAAACCCCTTTTGGTTCATGTTAGACCCAGAATACAAGATACTAATGAGTTCCTGAATATCATTCAGGACTCACAACTGGAAGCCAATTGGTGGCTATGTACTTTAGATGTGTCATCTTTATACACAAGTATACCACATGATGCCGGAATAACAGCTATTTCATATTGGCTAAATAAATCTGGGTTATATTCAACTGGTTTCAACAATTTTCTGGTAAAGCTGACTGAGTTTGTGTTATGCAAAAACATCTTTTACTTTGATGGACAACCTTACTGGCAGATTAAGGGGACAGCAATGGGGGTATCTTTTGCCCCTATATATGCTGACCTTATCATGGGATTTTTTGAGCAATCATTCATCTATGATGTGGATCATAATTTATATATAAACAATCTTGACATCTGGAGGAGGTATTTAGATGATTGTTGGATGGTGTGGTGTGGGGATAAGGACCATGTATCTGATTTTGTTCAATATCTTAACAACAACCCTTGGGATATACAATTTACCTTAAATATTGAATATGAAGAGATTGTTTTCTTGGATGTTGTTGTTTCCAGACAGATGGATCATACTCTAGCTACACATGTACATAGGAAGTTTCCTCAGTATAACACATTACTACATGCATCCAGCTCTCACCCCCGCCACATCATCCAAAATATCCCGAAATCCCAATTTTTGCGTATGAAATGCATATGCTCATCACATGAACAATACGAAACCTGTGCACAAGATTTGTCAGATAGGTTTATTGATCGTGGATATCCCAAACATCAGATCTCTCATACCATTCAACAAATTAAACATGTGACACGACCGACCTTATTACAATATCATAATAAGGAACACAATGAAAATTCCATTCCTAGGCAGCCAATCAGAATTGTTACTACTTTTGGGAACAATACATTTAGATTCAGACAAATCATTGACAGACATTGGGATATACTTAAATCCCATGAACTTTTGAATGAGATTTTACCAGACAAATGTGCTTTTTCATACAGGAGGGGTAGGACTATCCATTCAAGGGTGACACATTACAAAAGGTACACACCAGCAATACCTGTCCAAACCACTTTATTTGGTGACCCATTGCTTGGCTGCTTCCCCTGTAGGCACTGCAGTGCCTGTCAACATATTTTTAAAACCAAAGAATTTTCAAGTAAGAATACATCTAAAGTATATCAAATTAACATTTTTGTCAACTGCAGTTCAGATTGGGTCATTTACTTAGCTACATGCACCTGTTCATCATTTTATGTGGGTCAAACATCCAGACCATTTAAACTGAGGATCAGTGAACACCTCAGTGCCATTAGAAACCAGCGTCTGTCCAATGCTCTTTACAAACATACTATTCAACATACCACGGCTGTCTTTAAATTTACTATCATTGATAAAATTCAAATGCATAGGAATTATAAAGCAGGTTGGCACAACAAACTTAATAATATGGAAACTATGTGGATAACCAGGCTAGGGGCTTTGTTCAAACCTGGATTAAATGAGATGGCATAATTGTTAACCTGCTTTTTCATGCTATGTTTTTCATGTTATGTTTTTCGTGCAATGTTTTTATGTGATCTTTTTTATTAATATATCTTCATTTCTTCATCTTTATTTTTATTTTTTAAGAGATGGATGCATCAGATACAATCCACATAGTTTTTTTGGCAATACCTCTCTAAATGAGTGTATATATAAAAGACCAGGATGTTTCAAGCTGTTCAAATAATTACTCAATTTTGTTTCAGCACTGAAGAAGGCTGTTTTTTTTCAGCCGAAACCGGTTTGCTCAACATTTATTTTTGTTTTATGATATTCAGTCTTTAATAAATACTTTTGCCTGCATCATCGTTGTGCTGGTCCATTTTTGTTTTTTCTTTTTTCTGAAGCTACCAAAAAAAAAAAAAAAAAACACACCAATGTGAATAAAAACAGTACTTACAGTCTAGAAAAAGTTTAACTTCTATTTTTTTCAAGATTTAATATCAATGCAAATGTTACCAATCATAATGAATTCTAAAAATAGAATATGCAAGCCCACACCATGGAATATTTACAGGTACTGCTTCACTTTTCAATACTGAAACTGCAGTGCAGCATGGGGGCGTGGGGATGATGCACATCTGAATGTGCACTCCTTTGGTTAAGATGTTAAACCAAAGACTATCTTTTTGAATTGGTGATAACACAGGTAAATGGAAATAAAGAAACACATCCCATGGCACTTATCAAAAAGAATTGGGGTTATTTGTGTTTTATTTATCATATTTACATGTTTTATGCAAACATGTCTGTCATATTTACATCAAACATATATAAAAAGAATGTAAGAAAATAAAAAAATACATATAAAACATAAATGTCAAATATTAACTCAAAAAAGCCATTTAATTACAATTATTTTTCTTTCATATCTTTTTCTACATTACTTTGTGCTATGTCTACTTAAACATATCTCTCTCTCTCTCTCTCTATATATATATATATATATATATAGTTATATATCTATATATCTGTATCTATCTATATATATAGTTATATATCTATATATCTGTATCTATCTATACATATATATATATATATATATATATTTATATATATATATATATATAGTACTTGTGTATCATCGCAACTACATTCCGAACAGGAGAAGCGGCTCATTTCCAAGCCCTTCTCCTTCCAGAATGTGTCATATATAGGTTGGCAAGTCTTTGAAAACAAGTTGACATGTAAATGTGAGGAATTACTTGTTTTCTTCACAAAAACGAACCAGGCAGTGCTTGTCATATGTTTAAAGTGGCCGTGATTTTGCATTTGCTTATTGCTATTTACAGAATGCATCCCAAAACAAAATATGTTGTTCTGTTTATTTTGTAAGTGAACTACTGTCACCTTTAGAAATCATCCTTTTATTTTAACTGCACCCATATACCTGAATCTCCTGGAGTCAAGCCACCCCAATGTGAGAAATTGCTTGCTTGTTTTCAGACAACTAAAGTACGGGCCGCCTGACAGACATTCCATGTCTCCAGGAATTTGCATGTAATCATTGCTGTTCAGACAATGCATGCTGAAACAAAGCACATTGTTCTGATGACTTGTTTGGATGTGCAGGTGTTTGTGTTACAGAAATTCATGTTCCCGTTATCTTACAACATTGGCCAAGTTTTATAAAACAGTGTCAGTTCTGCCTCTCGCCTTTTCTGTCGTATGTACGACTGGGAACAAGCATGACCCTTTGGGCTGTGGGTCCCCATGGAAATGCCCTCTGGACATCCGTTGAAGAAACTTTTCAACTAAATACCTTTCCATCGCTGTCCTTTTAACATTTGTTTTGAGTTTTGTAAACTACATTTCAATGTATTTGCCGTAGAAAAAAATGAATTGTTGAGGATGAAAATGGACTGTGAACACGTACTTGAAATGTAGTTGCGATAATACGTAAGTACCTAATATTTATATATATATATATATATGGATCTACTTCAGAAGACTGAAAAAACAAAATGCTGAATCCCAAAATACTGAAAACTCAAAATACCGAAGGATGGAATTTGCCCCCTTCTCCACTGTTGTGCAATCTTGGAGTTGGTATATATAATTAGCAGGGGGTATGGAGGCAGGGGGGCTTGCCCCCTGCATTAAAAATGTTTTCAGTATTTTGAGTTTGCAGTATTTTGGGATTGAGTCTTGTGGTTTGTCAGTCTTCTGAAGTAGACATACACACACACATATATATATATATATATATATATATATATATATATATGTATGTGTTTATATATATATATATATATATATATATATATATATATATATATATATATATATATATTTATATATAAAAATCTACTTTTCTTTGTCAAAATTTCATTATTTCAAAAAAGAAAAGTAGAGGACCACTTATGTGAAAGGGCACTCAAATGAAAGTGCACTTTCTCGAATATCGGTTCAACGAACCAATAAAAAACACAAAAAGGAAACACAAAAAACAGTGTTTTGCAGGGGGGCTGCACCCCCCAAACCTCCGCTACTTAAATATACTAACTCTGAGATCACACTACAGTGGAGAAACAGGTAAATTCCCTTTTCCTCAATGTAGTGTGCTTCGGCGTCGCAATGTTTCTTAGCGGTTCATTGAACTGATATTCACGAAAGTGCACTTTCTTTTAAGTGCACTTTCGCTTAAGTGGTCCTCTAAAATTTCGACAAAGAAAAGTATATATATGTATATTTATATATATATATATATATATATATATATATATATATATATATATATATATATATATATATCCTATTGCTTCTCCACTCTTTCTACTATAACCACTTTCTCCGTGTTTCCATTGTTTCCTGTATATTCCAAATCATATTAAATAATAATTCTTTTGTTCTCTATCTACATATAAAACATCTGCTTGACAAAATTCATAGCAAGCACTAATAAACCTTAGCACTAGACCCCCCCCCTATACTGTAGAGAAGGACAAGGCTCTCTATTCGACCTTACCAGCCAATCAGTAAAACAGTTCACTGCACCTATCCAGGCATGTCCAAAGGGCAGTTTCAGGTGTACTCTCCAGTCCAACTGGTGAATCTGGGCATTTTGAGGCAATGTTACAATTGCCTCATGTACACAGACAACCCCCTCCTCCTTCCACCAAACACTAATACATGCGAGAGATGCAGTTATACAGCCAAACTGGAGGCTAGGTTCTCTCAACCCAAGACTGGACCAGGCAGTCAGGAAGAGAAGGGAATTACTTGCATCACACCACCAGTCTCACATAGACCTATGAAACCAGCACCAGCAAAAAACACACATAAATACACAAAAACATACTCAGAGGCTCTAAATAAAAATCTGCAAAAGCAACAGAGACCTCCAAAGCAGACATCCAAGCAACCTCCACCCCCAACACAAACCATGAAACACTTACTTCACAAAACCAGTGTGCCACACAATCACGGCCCTTAAGGCAAAATAACATATCCAACACACTAGTAGTAGGTGACTCTACAGTCAGGCACACTGACGTCCCACTCACTAGGCTGAACAAGGAGAAGGTTACTGTTAGCTGCCTGTCGGGTGCCAGGATCCGCCACATAACACAAGCACTCAGGTCACTCCAGAACAAGTACAAATATGGCTCTGTCATTGTCCATGTTGGTGTGAATGACCTGAGCTATACCTCCCTGGACTACATGAAAAGAGACATGGAGGAGCTCTCTGATCATGTAGCCCAGACCGGTATGACCCTGACCCTGAGTAGCATCCTGCCCTCACCAAGAATGATACCATATTATAGAGAAAAAAAATGATCAATTTCAACAATTGGCGAAGCTTCTGGTGTCATTCAAAGGGGATCCAGTGTCTGTCAGCCTAGGATGACATGCTCGACAATCCACGCTGCTTCGCTAGAGACAGCTTGCACCTGTCACCCTTGGCTTTCGAATACTGGCCAAGGCTCTTGCCACACCCATCGTGCCCTTTTTAAGCAAGGCTCAAAAGACAAACCCATTGCCGTAAATAGCACAAGTAACAAAAAACTGAGGGTAATGCTGCTCAATGCCAGAAGTCTAAACCTCAAAATGCACGCACTCGAGGCAGTCCTCAGTATGGAAAAAATCGATATATGTGCAGTAACAGAAACCTGGTTTAAGGCTCCAGAGAGCACCCCAGCACTACCAGGCTACAACTCATACCATACATTTCGGCAACAAAACCCGGACAGAAATACAAAAGGTGGGGGAATAACCGTATTCATCAAGGATACCCATGCCTCCAGGTTAGAGGCACAGCATGATGCTTCAGAGATCATCCACGTACAACTAACAATGGGCAAAACTGCTATTCATATTATAGCTTGTTACTGATCACCCACCATGTCCCAGGACCCCCACTCCGCATTCCGGGAAACATTGGGAAACATAAAGGTCCTACCAAACACCCTGATATTGGGTGATTTCAATTACCCAAACATTAACTGGGGGAACTACTCAAGTACGAATTCCCTTGCCCAACATTTCCTAGAATTTATAAACTCAAACGCCCTAGATCAAGTGGTCAACACCCCCACCAGAGGTGACAAACATATTGGACCTGGTCATCACCAACATGGGCGACCAGTGTTCCACACTGGAGGTCAATCCCTCGCTGGTTAGATCTGACCATAAACTAATCACTCTGGATACCCACATTCCGCCACCACCCCCAGTCAAAGAAACCACCGTGAAAAACTTTTCAAAAGCAAACTTCAAGTTGCTTAAGACCAAGGTGGGAAGTTTCAAAGCCTCCATGCTAAAGGATAATGCTATCCAAGCTGCAAAATCCTTTACTAATGCACTCTACGGGCACCTACAAGAATGCATGTATCATGCTATCCCAAACAAAACCAAGACTCACTCCTCCAAGAAAAGGAAACTAGTCTGGTGGACCCTACCATAAACAAGCTATACAATAGAAGGAGGAAACTAGTACAGAAAAGAGTAAAATCCCAAGAAAGGAAGACATCCTCGATCAGTATCAGCAAGAAACTATGTTCCCTCATAAAATCATCCAAGGCTAGCTTTGAAAGAAAAATTGCCATGGACTCCAAAGTTAACCACAAGGCATTCTTTAGCTATGTCAAGAATCTAAGTGGCAATTCTCAGATCTGCTCGGAGTTAGTGCAGAATGGCACAAAATACACTGAACCGACTGATATAGCCAACATCTTGGCAGACAGGTTCAGTGCAAACTTTACCCCCCCCTCTCATCCCCAAAATGGCCCATAACTATACCAGAAGAATGTAGTGCCCCTGAAATCACAGACACTCAGGTTAAAACAACCCTCTCCAAAGCCAAAAACACAGCATCAATGGGACTGGACGGTGTCCCAGGCTGCATCCTACACAAGCTCAAAGATGAACTAACCCCTCACATAAACACACTGTTTAAACTCAGCCTCTCCACAGGCTACGTGCCCACAGAGTGGCGCACAACAATGGTTATTCCGCTCCACAAAGGTGGAGCCATAGTGGACCCCGGGAACTATCACCCTATAAGTCTGACTAGCTTGGTCTGCAAAGCTATGGAGTGCATCATCATGGGTCTCATTAACAGAGACATTGGAAACCTCCAAACACTGGACCCTACCCAGTTCGGCTTTGTTAAGGGGAGATCATGCCTCCTAAACCTGCTGTACTTCTTTGAGACAGTTACTAAGGCTATAAACAAGGCAAAGGTGGTCCACACAGCCTACCTAGACCTCGCAAAGGCCTTCAACACCATTCCCCACTCAGGTATTATAAACAAGCTCACCAGCCTGAACATAAACCGCTACATCATGAGATGGGTTGCCAACTGGCTCATGGACAGAACCCACATGGTAAGCATTGTGAGAGCTAGGTCTGACTCTAAACCTGAGCCCAGGGCTCAGTCCTAGGACCCCTCCTGTTCGGCATATACTTCTCAGAGGTACAGGCAAACACAGGAGAACTATGGCTGACCAAGTTCGCAGACAACTGCAAACTAGGGGCTATAATTGACTCTCCAGCTGACACAGAGATCCTCCAAAAGGGTCTCACTGAGACAGATACCTGGTGTCAAAACCATGGCCTCAAGCTAAATGCCAAAAAGTGCATAGTCACCCCCTTTGGATAAAGCAAAGTGCCCACAAACTACCACATAGGTGGTAGCTCCCTAAATACAGAAGATGTAATAAGGGATCTGGGGACCCAAGTAGATAGTAACCTCTCCTTTGATAATCACATTACCAAAGTGGTTAGAAAATCCTTCTATGTGGCCCACCTAATCACAAAAAGGTTTGCATCCAGATCGAAAGAGGTCATTGGGCTCCTCTACACATCACTCATCAGACCCATCATAGAGTACAATGCCCCATTTGGGATGTACCTTACAAGACACCTGCAACAACTGGAAAGACCACAGAAGTTCCTCACCAAGAGGACCACTGGCCTCAATCAGATGCCCTATGCAGCTCGACTGAAGAAACTCCAGCTGTACTTGGTTGCATACCGCCTACTCAGAGGTGATCTCTGCCTGACATACAAGGCCATGTCCAACCCAGAATTGATGGACATGCTCCACCTAAACAAAAACATACGCTCCAGGGATCTAAACCTCACCACAATACATGGGACATGCTGGAGGGATAGATTCCTGTCCCAGAGACTTCCCATGCTCTGGAACAAGATTCCAATCTACATTAGGCAGAGCTCCTCGCTAACCCTCTTCAAGAGAAACCTTGACTAGTGGATGGGAAACGGAAAGTTTATCCCAGGGATCACTTCAATGGCTCTGCTGGACAGAGGCACAGGGAACTAATCTAAGGCAGTGGCGAAAGCCAACACATTCCGGCTAGGCTTATAAATGCCTTCGGGTAGATACCCTAGTACCTACCTATGAACCTAATATTTTATCTACATAATCAAGCATTTCTCTGTTTATGTTCTTAAAGAATCAAAACATTGTCATGTCAATATTTGCATATGTTAAATAATTGCTATCATATCTTTTCCGAATCTCAGATCATACATTCTTTATATCAGTGCACATGCCTGAATGTTTCTTCTACCATACATACATCACATAAGTTGCATTTCACGGCTCCTTAAAGGACAACTTATCAATTGTCAACCTCCATAAAAATCCTGACATTTTACAATGTCTTTAAATCTCTTATTCTATCTTATTTTAATTTCTCCCAATGTTTAGGGTTTCTAGTACCTTGACAGGAATTGACCCCATTTGTAAATCAGGGTACGAGTAAAGTTCATGCAATTAGTATTGCTTCAGTCTTTGATGTTGAACAAGAGTGCTCTTCTCAGTATCGGCAATGGACACAGGACTGCCTCCTTCTGCAGTTCATATTGAGTTACACATATTAGCTAACATATTTAAGTGTGTTTGAAAATACTTTTCAGTAGTCCTGTTGCTCCTACTACTATTGAAACGATTTTGGTGTGTTTATTACAGGCTGTAGTTTCAACTTGCATATATTGGTATTTAATGATTTTTTTGTCTCTCAGTACACAGGGCACTATAATTGCTAGGTGTAGCTTATCCAATCATTAGTGCTGTTTTTAACCTTCTTTCATCAACTACAATATCTTCTTTTACTTGATTCTGTTTTCTTGACTGATGCTATTGGGTGATTCCATGTGATAAGGATTTCTTTGTTTTCAGTCATTCTTTGTGCTTCCAATGCTTCTCGACTACCTACAAGTTGTAGAGTTTGTAAAATCCCCAATATTTTTGTCACATTATTGCACCTTTCAGTATACAGACCATCAGGAATGAATATAATGCAGTTAATACAAATATCTGCAACTATTTCTAGCTCTGCACTACAGAACCTGCATTTGTCTTCATTTCTCACTGTTTCTACAGACTTATAAACCAGTGTGTATGATGCCAACTGTCTTGAGCTGCCATTATCCTTTTAATTTTGGTTTAAATTCACCTTAACATAGCTAGTCATACATTAAAGCTTGATCAACATCTGGTTGTTCCAGCAGTTCTCTATACTTGCTATTGTAATTGTACATTTACCATTTTTCTTTATTTTATGTCATTTATATTGTTTTTTTCTGTTGACACCTGTTTTAATCCGCTGCTGGTTTGAATTCAGTTCTTGTTTTTTTTGTTTTTTTTTTGGGATGTCTCTGCTAATCTGAGCCAATATGTCATTAGACTTGTTTTCTTCATGGTTTAGAACTTTCACTATGTTTGGATACCATGATGTGTACAAATGTGTAACCAGTCCTATGACTACAGACCTACACATGTCAATTTCAAGGAAGACCATACCTCCTTCAGACTGGGAGATATACAATTGTGCCATGCATTGGCTTTTGTATATCATTTAATAAGCATGAAGCAGTTTTCTTCTTTTCTTGTCAAACGGATGCAGTAGTTATTGGGGCCAGTCTATCACATCTCTTGAGATGTCATTCCAAAGATCTACAACATTCTCTTCATGAGTACTATACTGGTAAACCACAATTTTCTGTTTAGGCATCCACATTTATATTCCACAGCTTTTCTTTCTTTTAATATCTCTAGAATCTCCTTCTTCTGCATATCGTACCTTTGCTTATTTTCCATTACTCTCACAAAACTTGTATTCATTTTTCAATATTTATTTTAATTAAGAAACCCTTTAATTTTTAACTACCTTCAAAATTCAGAACAAATGAGTAGATGCTAACTACACTACATGGCAAAGTTTCCCTAATCTACTGGTTTTTTTTTTTTCGCATTGTAAAGTACCCCCTTTCTATGAGATTTAGCTCTGAACACATTATTGTAATAAAGAAAATGCCTAATATCTGTGTCTCTCTCAACTACAAAATATAAATGCACACCCGATATAAATAACTTTTCCAGTCAGAAATGAATTTAATAAATATTCATTTTCATCAACTGTTAATTGAAAACATTCCACACTCTTATCCTGGTAAGTTCTGGCAACACCTAAGACCATTATTCATCTATAATATCCTCCATTCAAATGGAATACCTAACAATGCCATTCCTGTTTGTAAAAATGGACTACCCCACTAGTCATCATATTCCATAAGCCTTTTAATATTCCTTGTTTAACAATGAACCAGTGTTTTTTAAACTAATTTCCAAAATCTTTACTACCTTCACTATTCATCATTAATCTTCTAAAAACAAAATAATATTGTCCACATCAGTCAGAATAACAGAACCACTCCATGTAAATATTCTCACCTTAGTTCTTCTGTCCCCTACACTTTTCTACTACAGTGCGTGCTTGTTACTACTGAGAACATAGGGCATCCTTGTTATGTCTCTCTTTCTAGAAGTACTTTTTAACCTAGCCATCAATTAACATTATTTTTAAGGTGCTTTTCTCATTTACAAATCTCAAAGACTTCAGTCTCTTTTCCCTTGTACCACACTATCTGATATTTTCCACATTTGCTTCAATGATGTCTTCAAAAGTTTTAGGCATATCATACAAAATAATCATGCCTTCCATCCTATTACCTACGATACTATTTGCAATTTCCTTTATAATCAATAATAATTCATTCACATATTTTCCTGGTACTCCATGGATTCCCTTACTTAAAATTTCCTTTAATTCTTATTTAAACCTGTCTTGCATAATTTTCCTTGATTATTTATATCCCATATTGCATAGGAATTGGTTTCCATGTCTTAATCTCTTTCATCTCAGTTGTTTGCCCATAATAATTTATTGTACCTTCACATTTATTTTCATAATGTATCCCTTCTGACAGCCACTCATTTAACACACACACACACACACACACACACACACACACACACACACACACACACACACACACACACACACACACACACATGCACACGCACACACGCACGCACACACACACACACACAGACACACACACACACACACACACACACACACACACACACACACACACACACACAATGATTCTCGTATACATTCAGAATTTTATAAAACAAATAATTTATCACATTTCTTCCCAGGACAGTTTGCAATTTGCTTTCTTTAATATACCTTTCAATTCTTCCACATTTATAACTTTAACTTGGCTTCAGCTAAATTATAGGTTCATAGGTAGGTACTAGGCTCTTGGCCCTAGGGGCTATATAAAAATGGTACCCTGGCTTTTGCCACCCAAGAAAATTATTTTCCTGTGCCCCTGCAAGCAGAGCCACAGAAGTGATCCCCGGGGTGAATTTCCTATCTCCCATCCAATCATCAAGATTTTGTTGAAGAGTGCTAATGGAGAGCTTTGTTTGATATAGATAGGTAGTTTGTTCCAGAGTATGGGAAGTCTCTGGGACAGGAATCTATCCCTCCAGCATGTCCTGTTTATTGTGGTGACAAGGTTTAGGTCCCTAGAGCTTGTAGCTTGAAGGGATTGGGATTTCTTTACGTGGAGCATGTCCAACAGCTCTGGGTTTGACATAGCTTTGTATGTTAGGCAGAAATCGCCTCTGAGTAGGCGATAAGCGACGGAGTAGAGCTGGAGTTTTTTGAGACGGTCTGCGTAGGGCATCTGTTTGAGGCTGGTAATCCTCTTTGTGAGGTATTTCTGTGGCCTTTCCAGTTGTTGTAGATGTCTTGTGAGGTACATACCAAAAGGGGTGTTGTACTCTATAATGGGTCTAATGAGT
Source organism: Protopterus annectens (assembly GCF_019279795.1). Taxonomy (NCBI): domain Eukaryota; kingdom Metazoa; phylum Chordata; order Ceratodontiformes; family Protopteridae; genus Protopterus; species Protopterus annectens. The sequence goes on along the minus strand of NC_056727.1, from coordinate 159,414,965 downwards.
GATGAGTAGAGGGGAACAATGACCTGTTTTTTCCTGGATGAGAAACCTTTTGCAATGAGGTGTGCCATGTAGAAGGATTTCCTGACTACTGTGGCAATGTGATTATCAAAGGAGAGACTACTGTCCACTTGTGTCCCAAGGTCTCTTATCACACTTTTGGTGTTAAGTAGACTACCGCCTATGTGGTAGTACATGGGTACAGAGTTTTTACCAAAAGGGATAACAATGCACTTTTTGGCATTGAGCTTGAGGCCATGGCTTTGACACCAGGCATCTGTCTCTGTGAGGCCCTTTTGTAGGATGTCCACATCGTTAGGAGTTTTGATTATGGCTCCTAGTTTGCAGTCATCTGCGAACTTCATTAGCCAAAGACCATCTGTGTTAGCCTGTACTTCAGAGAAGTAGATACCAAACAGGAGAGGACCTAGGCCTGAACCCTGTGGTACTCCACTTGTCACTGGTCTAGCCTTTTTGCAACATGTCTCTCGTTAAATACACACTTTTCAATTTTAATAATTTCTGATATATCCATGCACATATTATAATATTCCTTTAGTAGAATTTTACTACTCCCTTTTTATAACATAAATGTTGCATTTTATTATCTTAATTTCTTCTTGCCTCCTCATAAAAGTATAATCCTACTCTGCTATCCCTTTCAGTGAATAGCACTATCTGCACAATGTTTTTGTTCTTTCATTGTATTCATAGTTTTTCTTTCTTTGTCTAATATGTCTTCACTGTTTTCTTCTAGCATATCCTAGTATTCCTTTTCAAGAAATTTTGTATTCATTTAACATATTTACAATATATACATGGAAAGGAAGACATTCAATATCACATACTGTTATAAAATGTTAGGAATACATGGAATCATCAAGGTAGTCTTATACAGTTAACACATTAAGAGTCTTGGTATTTCAATGGCAACATTTCAAGGTTATCCCAACTGTTAAAAGATCTTGTTTTGATCACTTATTTTACAGTTTTGCATAGTACTGCTGGTACAGTTAAAAATACTGTGAATGTAGGAACTGAATTCTATTTTCAGTTTTTTGTAATAGCTTTTCTAGCTACTGCCAGGAGACTCCAAAACAGTTTTCGTTGTTTGGCTTTTTACAGATAAAGGAAGTGGCACATTCGTTAGTATTATTGGTCTAGTTAAACAAAAATTATCAGACCATAACCCCTTAAAATACATAAAATAAAAATGGCTAGAATTAAATCCAAAACAGTTTATTAAATCTGCATTCAGTAAGTGCTTGTATCTCTTCTTGAGACTTATTCAGAGTGCTACAAGAAACAAACACTACATTTAAACAATTAACTTAATTGAACTAATTAATGCTTGATTATCTTTCTTTAAAACAAAAACTTTAAATTTCTCTTTGTTATTCAAACCTGGAGGGTAACATGCATTTAGCCTAACTTGCCATACATCTTACCTCCAGTGTAATTCTTCCTCTGCATCACATATACTTTCAGGATTCACAATTTGATCTAAAGCAACAACTTCAAAATACAATTGTTATAATGTTTACTAAGGGCATTGTTCTCACCCTTAGTCTTTATTGCATACTGATGTTCATATATTCTACGGCAAAGGGCTCTACTGGTTCTTCCAACATAAAATGTATTACATGAAACACATAATATTAAATATACTACAAATGTAGACTTACAGTCATATCTGCTCTTTATTTTAATGTTAGTATTGTTCACTTTCATCTCAGTAATTCCTGTATATAAGTAAGAACAACAATTAGTCACAGCATTTAAACATTCCAGATTTTATATCTTTAATCCAGTATCATAGTTTTCTTTTAACACTTATCCACATTTGTTTTTGGGCCATGCCAATGTATCCATTTCTAATTCACAGTATGCTTTCTTTTAAATGTTCTTGTCTGCACACCACCATGTCCATGTTGAACAGCTATCATAAAAGGGGCCCATGTTTATATTGTCTTCTCCTAACTTTTTTCATTTCCTTTTTCAACTCCAGTGCATTTACACAAGATCCCACAGTCTTTTAATTCAGTTTCCTTCCTTCAGATTCTTCTTGTTTACTTCTGCTTCCATTCTTTTCTGGTATTGGCAGTTTGTGCAGAGGATTAATGTTATTTACCTCTTTATTACTGCTTCTTTCCTTCCAGAGTTTGAGTCCTTCAGCATCCATTTGTCTACTGTATGATTTGAGCAAGTCACTTAACCACACAGTGCTCTGAGGCAATTGGAAAACTTGACTAAGTATATCAATGGTCTCCTGGACCACATTCCTGTCCTAAGGAACGACTAATTTCATTGACAAATAAGGATGATAAAATCTTGACCAGGATTTTACAGCTAAGACTGATCAAGATTTTTAAGAGGACTTGTAGACGTGTAAGAAATTGCAAAGAGAAATATTTGGTATCTTTTATCAAATCTAAGGGAAATTGTGAAGAGTATACAGACAGAAAAAAAGTGTATTGTTGAGAGGTAATTCAGTTAAGAGCAATTTTATGGCTTTACTGAGAAGTTTGTATGTTTTCTAAGTGAGATGTCAGAGAGTTCACTAATTATTCCAGATATGAATATATTCATGGGTGAAGTCTAAGCAAAAAACTTCACTCTCTAGAAGCTCTCTTCACCCTAGAGAACATTGACATCTGTGCGGTCACTGAGACATGATTTAAAGCTGCAGACAGCACACAGACAGTGCAAGGTTATAATGCCTTCCACGTATTTAGACCAGCTAGTAAACAGACAGGGATTAAAGGTTGAAGTGTCTCAATTTATATGAAAAATAAATATGCCTTCAAGGCTGGTCAAACAGGACAATGCACTTGAGCTTCTCCATGTTCAAATCACCATAGACAAAATCCAATACCACTTCCTTTCAAGCTATAGGTCCCCCTCTATGACCCAGAAACCCATACCATGTATTTAAACTTACTGGAAACACTCAACATCCAACTCAATGCCATATTCATGGGTGACTTTAATGACCCCACTATTAACTGGGAATCGTATATGACACCAAACGTACAGGCACAGAGATTCCTGGATTTTGTAAACACAAACTCCCTGGACCTGACTGTCAGTACACCAACACGGAGTGCAACCATACTGGATATGGTCCTCACTAATATGGGAGAGTGCTGCATACTCCCTAGTGTAATGTTTTCTCTGGTAAGGTCAGACCACAACATGGTCTCCTCTGAAGTAAAAATAAAACCTGGAACCCCAGCTAGCCCTGGAATATTCAGGAAGTACTCTAAGGCTAACTTCCTAATATTAAGTGATAACCTGGCAAAATTTCAGACACTCATAAACCCTGACAACACTGCTGCCTATGCCTATTCTGTTCACAGAAACCCTATACAAGCATGTTAAAAGCTGTAGCGGCAGCTGTACCTACCAGGAAGAAGTACAGAACTAACTAAAAAAAAGCCACAAGGCATTCTTTAGTTATGTCCACAACCTCAAAGGCAATACACAGTTGCGTGCAGAGTTCATTGTAAATGGATCCAGCTATACTGAGCCATAAGATATAGAAAACCTACTAGCCAACAAATTCAGCTCCAACGTCACCCTTATCTCCCCATCAACCTTCCTTCAGGAAATACCATCAAATATAATTCCTCCTGCATATCCATTATTTAACAAGATTTAATTCCCATTATACATATCCTCTGTCATAATCACACAAGTCCATCCATACAAACAAGTCCCTAGTCCAAAATTTGTCAATGTCTCTTATTTGTTAAATGAACGTATGATACTACAATGTTCCCATCAAAAAAACTCCTAAAACATGAGTCATCAATGTTAACAGACCTGATCTGTAGCACATTTTTTCTCTAAAGATTTATCCCATTAACCTGTTTCTTAAAATCAGGGAATAGTTTCCTAGCAGAGTATTCTATAAATATATTGTGTGCTGCAAAAACAGATGCTTCATTTTCCAAATGTACTACAATGTACATTACAAATGCATATTCCATAGGCACTATAGACCAAGAGTGATTTCAAGATTAGGGCAACCTCATCTCCATACAGGAATCTCAGTAAATATTTCCTTAGTGCAGCTGTAACTCTCAATTGTAGATTCCATTTTAAAGCTGCCACATAAAAAAATATTCTCATCTTTCCTCCCTTCTGAACTCTTCAACTTTAAATCATCTGCACAGCTCTAGTTTCCTACCTCAGTTCGCCTATCCTCTCCAATACTTAGCTGCTCTTCCTCAATCATGTCCCTCACCTCACTTAAGGAGGCTTTTGCATCTCTTTCATCCCTCTCCAACATTTCCTGTTGTTGAGTATCAGGAATGCATCCTGCTTGAGTTCATAATGATACCACATTGCCTTTACTTACACTGCCTTCATTATCCATACTCCTTCTGCTAGTCACTTCTAAAACAATATCTAAAACTTCTCATTTTTCCATCACATTAAGATTACACTACAGATCCGTTCACTCCTTCTACCAGTATAATGCCAACTGGACAGCCAACTTCATGATGGAAGTGACGAGACATACACAAAAAGAAAATGAGAATTTCCTCAATGCCCTGGTCAAATTTCTCCTAGTCTCTATGAATACCAGCTTAAGTTTCCTGGGAAAATAGGTCATAGGCTTAGTGGGTCTTACTTGGTCAAAAAACATAAATATTAGCCTTCATTTGAATATTGTTTGAGTTTGATCACCATCTAACCAGAAAGCTCTGGAGTAAATGAGTTAGGCTCCTCAATGGTCTCCTGGAATGCATGCCTAGTAACTACCTATGTACCTAAAATAAAAAATAATATAGCCATGGTATCACCACATTTAATTTCAAAATGATAGCATCTGTTCTTGTGCAGTTATATACACATTTTATTTGAGACAGCTTCTACTCACCACAGATTCACTAAGGGCTCTGTATCTTTGTGGTATTCCAGACTTTTGTGGACAGCAGATGCTTAATAGTACTACCTGAACTTTCTCAGCAATATTAAGCCAAAATGACTGCTTATCAAACAAATGTCAGTATCTCAGAAGAGTAACTGCTGTGCTAAAATTACAAGTAGCAACTTTGTTCAGAACATTAGTTATTTGTCAGTAGTACTTGTCACTTGTCTAATGTCAAATCCATTTATTACTGATAAACTTAAGAGGTGCAAACACAGTGAAACATTTCAGCAGAGAAATTAAGAACTGGTTTGCTTAGCTATATCACTCAACAGAGCTCTATGAACATGGGTAAACATATTTTTTATATCAGGATAGGTTAACAATATAGGACTTTACTAAGAAAAACTATCTAAGAAAGAAAGATGGATTTCAGTACCTCCTTGGATCTCAGTGATTCAAACAAAGCCAAGAAGAATAAGAGAAATAAAATGGAGGAAAGCTGACATTGGTGTACTACAAATCAGAAGTATTAATGAAAAGTTTCAGCACTTGAACAGAGATAAAGAATAACTGCTGCCAAGGCAAAAGGAAAGGTTCCACTATGGTTTATCAAGTACCAGCTTCACAAAATTGCAATCAGATAGACACAACCAGTTATAGCTCTCTTTCAAAAAATCATTAGAAAACTTTTTCTGCAGCCCTCTGCACTCCCCATGCAATGGACTTCACCTCCCTTACTACCCTGCTGTGGACGAGGGTAAGGCAGTCCACACAGCCTATCTGGACCTCGCCAAGGCCTTTGACACCATCCCCCACTCTGGGATCATAGATAAACTTACTAAGCTGGGCATAAATCCCTACGTCACTTGATGGGTTGCTAACTGGCTTACTGACAGAACCTAGACAGTAAAAGTAGCCGACTCCAAATCCAGCTCCAGACAAGTGACAAATGGAGTACCTCAGGGTTCAGTCCTGGGACCACTCTTGTTTGGCATCTACTTCTCTGAAGTACAGGCCAGCACTAAGAGACTCTGGCTAACAAAGTTTGCAGATGACTGCAAACTGGGAGCCATTATTGAATCCCCAAATTATGTGGATATTCTACAAAAGGGCCTTACAGAAACAGATGCCTGGTGCCAGAGCCATGGGCTCAAGCTTAATGCCAAGAAATGTATAGTTATCCCCTTTGGAAAAAAACATGTACCCATGAATTACCACATAGGTGGCAGGACACCAAACATCGAAAGTGTGATGAGAGACTTAGGGACACAGGTGGACAGTGGACTCACTTTCGATAACCACATTGCCACAGCAGTCAGGAAATCCTTCTATGTGGCACACCTCATCACTAAGGGCTTTTCATCCAGAAAAAAGGAGGTCATTGTCCCACTGTACTCATCCCTCATTAGACCCATTATAGAGTATAATGCCCCGTTTGGTATGTACCTCACAAGACATCTGCAACAGCTTGAAAGGCCACAGAAATACCTCACTAAAAGAATCACAGGCCTAAAGCAGATGCCATATACTGACCATCTAAAAAAACTCCAGCTATACTCTGTGGCATATCGTCTACTCAGAGGCGATCTCTGCTTAACATACAAGGCCATGTCAAACCCTGAGCTGTTGGACATGCTCCACTTAAAGAAATCCCAATCCCTCATAGCCACATGCTCCAGGGATCTAAACCTTGTCATTACAATGAACAAAACATGCTGGAGGGATATGTTCCTGATCCAGAGACTCCCCTTACTCTGGAATAGACTGCCCATACATATCAAGCAGAGTGCCTCTTTGGCCCTCTTCAAAAGGAACCTTGATGATTGGATTGGTGATAGGAAATTCACCCCGGGGATCATGTCAGTTGCCCTGCTAGACAGGGGCCTGGAGAAGTAAATATTGTGGGAAGAAATATCCAGGGAATTGTTATGGCTAGGCTTGCATAGGCCCTAGGGCCAATAGCCTAGTACCAACCTATGAACCTATAATATATAACAACTCCATGGCTCCCCAAATGTGAAGAAAAAGGAAATGTAAGAAAGAAAAAAAAGTGAATCTTTCACAATGGTGTAATACAAGAAGTGTCAGCAATGACTTCCTATTACAAACATCACTCATCAATTTACAACTTGTCCAGTTATAAGTGACATGTTCTAAACACGACCAGTGGTTATTCTACCATTAGTAGAACAACCAAAGGAAATGGGCATAAGGAAAGGACAAATGATCCTGATAAAGATGACTCAAAGCCATTATACAGATTAGGGCTGAGATTCATAGACATATGACACTTCTCAGCACAAATGAGAGCAGATGGTGGCCACATGCTTGGCGTGAGTGATTCTAGGCAACAGTGTAGTCATGCAAGGCTCAGAACAGTGTGGTATGCAGAGTGCATTAGTGATTGCATAACATGCAGTATGCAAATGATGGCACCCAAAATGTATGACAAGTACACTGCATTGTGTCACGTACACATCAGAACATCATGGAATACATGATGGGAACAATACTGTGAATAGCAATAGCACAGCTGCATGTGTTAGTAGCTGCCATTAAAGCCAGTGGCTCTAATGTTGTGCACAATCCATGCCACTGAGGGAGGTACAGGCATCCCTGCCAAACCACAAGCTCACAAATCAGCATAGTGTGGACCATTTCCAAGTGAACAATTAAACTGCAAGACAGCTAGTGGAATTGTACTGCCCACAGCTCATCTTGAGAAGGATTGGTGGTATGCTCATTCCTGTGGATCTCATGATAAATGTGGCTGTCACGAAAGGAGACACTGCCAGCTCAGCTATCTGGAATTTTGTAAATAATTATATGTCATTTGTGAATATCAACACGATTCATATGCTAGTGTAAAAAATGTATTAGAACTGTAGGTTATGTGTATATCAAACTGTTGGTACAGAACTGTGTGTTGGAAAGGGTTGTAAAGTACTGAGCTGTAAAAATGCATCCACAGTGTACCCTACTGGAACAGAACAGAAATGTACATAAGCCATTGTAACTGTTTAGCTGTATATATTTTAAAAGGGGAATCTGGAATACAGAAGGTTAACTTGTAAAACTTAAAAAATAGTTGAAATTAACCTACTTTACAGCCAGTTTCAGTGCAGTAACAGGCCAAATGTCTAGAACTAGTGTTTTTATTGTTTTATGACTTCCAGGATCTGCCTTAGATCTAAGAAAAGCCTTGTTTATGTATTTTTTCACAGGCAGATGCTAAATGCTACCAGCTGCATCAATGGTTCATAGGTTCATAGATTCATAGGTATGTACTAGGCTATCGGCCCTAGGGCTTATATAAGCCTAGCCAAATGAGGTTCCCTGGCTTTTGCCACCCAAGAAAATTATTTTCCTGTGCATCTGTCGAGCAGCACCACAGCAGTGATCCTCAGGGTGAATTTCCTGTTTCCCATCCAATTGTCAAGATTTCTCTTAAAGAGGGCTAATGAGGAGCTCTGCTTAACATGAATGGGTAGCCTGTTCCAGAGCAAGGGAAGTCTTAGGTTAGGCAGAGGTTGCCTCTGAGTAGGCGATATGCGATGGAGTAGAGCTTGGCATCTGTTTGAGGCCGATAATCCTCCTAGTGAAGTATTTCTGTGGCCTTTCAAGTTGTTGCAGATGTCTTGCGAGGTACATGCCAAATTGGGCGTTGTACTCTATAATGGGTCCAATGAGGGCTGAGTAGAGAGGAACAATGAACTCTCTTTTTCTGGAGGAGAACCCCTTTGTGATGAAGTGTGCCACATAAAAGGATTTCCTGACTACTGTGGCAATGTGATTATCAAAGGAGAGACTACTGTCCACCTATGTCCCAAGGTCTCTTATCACACTTTCGATGTTTAGCAGGCTTCCACCTATGTGGTACTTCATGGGTATGGTGTTTTTTCCAAAGGGGATGACGATGCACTTCTTGGAATTGAGCTTTAAGCCATGACTTTGACACCAAGCATCAGTCTCCGTGAGGCCTCTTTGTAGAATGTCCACATCCTTAGGCAAATCTATTATGGCTCCTAGTTTGCAGTCATTTGCAAATTTTATTAGCCAGAGACCAACTGTATTATCCTGGACTTCAGAGAAGTAGATACCAAACAGGAGAGGCCCCAGGACCGAACCCTGTAGTACTTCGCTTGTCACTGGTCTGAAGTCGGAGTTGGAGTCGGCTAATTTCACTGTATGCATTATGTCAGTGAGCCAATTGGCCACCCATCTTGTGACATATGGATTTTATGCCTAGTCCAGTTAGTTTATCTATAATACCAGAGTGGGGGATGGTGTTGAAAGCCTTGACAAGGTCAAGATAGGCTGTGTGCACCAGCATACCCTCATATACGGCTCTGGTGACAGCTTCGAAGAAGTCAATCAGATTTAGGAGGCATGATCTACCTTTTACAAACCTAAACTGAGTGGGGTCCAGAGTTTGGCGGTTACCTGTGTCTTTGTTTATAAGCTCTGGGATGATGTGTTACATGGCCTTGCAGACCAGATGCATCAGGCTAATGGGGCTGTATTTTCTGGGGTCAGTGGAGGCACCCTTTTTGTGGAGTGGGATAGCCATCGCTCTGCACCATTCCATAGGCATAAAGCCTGAAGTGAGGCTGTTTGAACATGGTACTTAGGCAGCGTGTCAATTCGTTCTGTAGTTCATGCAGAACACAGCCTGGGATGTTGTCCCATCCCATGGATGCTGTGTTCTTGGCTTTGGAGAGTGCAGTCTTTACCTGTGCGTCTGTGATTACAGGGACTTTGCAATCTTCCGGTATGGAGATGGGCCCTTTGGAGGGGGACAGTAAAGTTTGCACATTACCTATCTGTCATTATGTTGGCAATATCAGTTGGTGAGGTAAATGTAGTGCCATTGTACTGTAGTTCCAATCAGATCTGAGTGTTGCCATTGAGATTCTTGACATAGCTGTAGAAAGCTTTGTTGTTGTCTTTAGAATCCATGGTGATATTATTTTCATAACTAGCTTTGGAGGATTTTATGAGGGATCCCAGCTTCTTGCTGAGGCTGACCAGGGAGTTCCTGCAATCATGGGATTTTACTCTTTTTGCAACAGTTTCTTCCCTCTGTTGTAGAGTTTGTTTATTTCAGGGGACCACCAGATTGGCTTCCTTTTTTTGGAGGATAGCGCCTTGGTTCTGTTGGGGATGGCACGGTTCATGCACTCATGTATGTGCTTACACAGTGCTTTTGTATATGATTCAGCAGTCATGTCTCTATTTTCCATCTCTGTCGGTGACGTGAAGTTAGCCACTTCTGACTTAAGAAGCATGAAGTTGGCTTTGGAGACATTTTTTACGGAGGTTTCCTTAATGGGTGGTAGAGGTGGAATATGGATGTCTAGGTTGATTAGCTTGTGGTCGGACATGACCAGCGAGGAGTTGACCTCTGGCATGGAGCATCTGTTACCCATATTGGTAATGAGCAGGTCCAGGATGTTGCTGCCCCTGGTAGGGGTATGGACAAGCTGATCTAGGGCATTGGAATTGATGAATTCCAGAAAACGGGCAGATGAGTTAATACATGAGTAGTTTTCCTAGTTGATGGTGGGGAAGTTGAAATCTCCCAATATTAGGGAATTGGGCTGTAGCTTACTATTATCCAGTATATCAAGAAACATGGAGTGGCCATCCTGGGGCATGGTGGGGGATCTGTAACAAGCTACAGCCTGAATTGCAAACTTGCCCAGTGTTAATTGTGCTTGGATAATTTCGGATGCATTATGTTGAGCAACTAGCCTGGAGGTGTGGATATCCTTTATGAATATGGACATGCCTCCTCCTTTAGTGTTTCGGTCCAGGTTAGGTGGCCGAAAGGTGTGGTAAGAATTGTAGCCTTGTAATGCAGGGGTGCTCTCTGGAACCTTAAACCAGGTCTCTGTCACTGCACAGATGTCGATGTTCTCCATCTTAAGGAGTGCCTCGAGTGAGTGCGTTTTGAGGTTTAGACTTCTAGCATTGAGTAGCATTACCCTTAGATTTTGCTTGTTTTTATCTACTATAGTGGTGTGTTTGATGTTTGAGCCTTGCTGAAAAAAGGCACTATAGGGGCAGCAAGACCCTTAGCCAGTATCCGGAATCCCAGAGGTGACAGGTGCAGGCCATCTCTGGCAAAGCATCGTGGCCTGCCTATCATGTCATCCCAGGCAGACAGATACTGGATCCCCTTGGAATGACACCAGGAGCTTAGCCAATTGTTGAAGTCAATCATTTTGTCCTTGTAATGTGGTTTCATTATGGGTGATGGCAGGATGCTACTCAGGGCTAGGGTCATACCTGCCTGGGCCACATGGTCAGAGAGCTCCTCCATGTCTCTTTAGATGTAGTCCAGGGAGGTATGTCTCACATCATTCACTCCAACATGGACAATGACACAGTCATATCTGTATTTGTTGTGGAGTGACCTGAGTGCATGCATTATATGGCAGATCCTGGCACCCAACAGTCAGCTGACAGTAACATTCTCCTTGTTTAGCCTGGTGAGAGGGATGTCAGTGTGCCTGACTATAGAGTCGACAATGACTAGTGTGCTGGGTACGTTGTTTTGCCTTATGGGCTGAGGTTGATAGGCACACTGATTTTGTGGGTGTTGTGTTGTTCAGGTAGTGTTGGGGTGGTGGTTGCTTGCGTTTCAGCTTTGGAGGTCTCTGTTGTTTGGGTAAATTTTTATCCAGAGCCTCTGCAAATACAGCTGTGAGTTTTGTGTTACTATGTGTGGGTTTGGGTGGTACAGGTTTTGAAGGACTATGTGTAGAGTGTGGTGTGGTGTTTACTTTCTCCTCTTGACAGGCTACTCCAGTCTTGGCTGGAGAGAGCTTGGCTTCCAGTTTGGCTATATAAGTGCATCTCTCACAGGTTGTAGTGTTGGGTTGTAGGAGGAGAGGGTTGTCAGTGTACATGAGGCAATTGCAACATTGCCCCAAGATGCCCAGATTCAAAAGGTGGACAGGAGAAAACACCGGGATCTGACCCTTAGACATGCCTGGTTAGTGCTTATTAATTTAAGTACTAAGAACTGATTTCCTCTTAATAAGTGAGGAAAGTTGAGTGCTGCAGTAATTTGCAGATTATTTACTGCTTGCAATGATATTTGGACAGTGCTGAGCACAAAGAAACAGTTTTGAGTGCTAAAACTAGAAAACTTGCTAGTTCTAAGGGAGAATCTGAAGAACAGACTTTCTGGCACTGGGAATAGTTTAACTGTAGTTAAACGCCACTGCACGATGCACAAATCCACACAAACACAGGTTTTTAAACAGAAAGATGAAAGGGATATAAATAGCCCAAAATGGCCAATAAAACTACAGATTCTGAGCTGAAACCACTCCTTCAGCGAGAGTTAGGCTGTTCAAAGCTCACCACTCTCACTGATGAACAGAGAAGCTTCCCTCTATCTTAGAAAGGTCTGGGCAACACAGAAACTTACAAAAAGCCCAGAATTCAGCAAAATCTGAAAACTGGACTCTACTGGTTCTAGAAAGGCGGGAAACGAATAGAAGATAGGATTTTTTTGTTTTTTGTTTGTTTTTTTCAAACGTTAAAGCAGATACAGGCATACAAACACTTTTAAAGCAGAAAAATGGCTATCACACTTGAGTGTGTAGCCCTTATCAGTTAAACAGTTGAAAAATACTTAAAAATGATAAATTAAAGTGAAACAGTATAAGAATTCAAAAAACAGTTCAAATAAGTAGCAAAGTTAATAAGAAACTGTTGGAATAATGCGGCTATCAAAAATAAGCAATAAAAAGCAAAACAGAGGTACTTAATCCACTCAAAGGCTCCCTTTTCTCTCTCTGCTGCTATAGGACTCTGCAGGACACCCAGAGAGGTTCTTGCTGAGGTAATACAAGCGCAAAAACCATGCAAACATGGGTTTTTAAACAGAAAGATGAAATGGATAGAAATAACCCAAAAGGGCCAATAAAACTACAGATTCTGAGCTGAAACCACTCCTCCAGCGACAGCTGTTCAAACTAACCACTCTCACTGATGAACAGAGAAGCTTCCCTCTATCTTAGAAAGGTCTGGGCAACACAGAAACTTACAAAAAGCCCAGAATTCAGAAAAATCTGAAAACCAGACTCTGCTGGTACTAGAATGGTGGGAAATGAATAGAGAAATAGGATTTTTTTTTTGGGAGGGGGTGTTTTTTTTTTTTCAAAAGTTAAAGCAGATACAGGAATACAAACACTTTTAAAGCAGAAAAATGGCAATCGCACTTGAGTGTGTAGCCCTTAACATTTAAACAGTTGAAAAACACTTAAAAACGATCAAAGTGCAAACAGTATAAGAATTCAAAAAACAGTTTGAATAAGTAGCAAAGTTAATAAAAAATGGTCAGAATAATGTGACTAGCAAAAATAAGCAATGAAAAGCAAAACAGTGGTACTTAATCCAGTCAAAGTCTCCCTTTTCTCTCTCTGCTGCGGTAGGACTCAGCAGAACACCCAGGCAGGCTCTTGCTGAGGTAATACAATCAGAAACAAAAGACAATGCCAGCAAATATATAATATAATTCAGTCAGCAAATATATAAAATAATTCAGTCAGGCAAAAATTAAGACAATGCAGAACTCTGAAAAGTTGAAGTGCCAAGAATTATACTTAGCGATATATTTCCAGATTGTTTGAGAGCACTCTTCAGTCAGAACACAAGGAGTTTCTAACAGTGTATGCAGGAATTTACAAACAGGGGCTATTTTAAATCTGCAAGCCTTGAAGCAACAGATAACAAAAGAGCTGTTAGACCAGTTTTATAAAATTTAACACCACCACAGGAATAGGGGGGAACCAGTTTCAGAAGAGATCAGAAACAAATACCAGTGCCAGCAAATATATAAAATAATTCAGTCAGGCAAAAATTAAGACAATTCAGAACTCTGAAAAGTTAAAGTGCCCAAGAATTATACTTATCAGCGATGTTTTTCACCTGGGATAGAGTCAGGTGACAAGAAATGGTGTCATTCTGCAAGCTATCCCAGCAGTAATATTTGGAGTATTCTGTATTTTGCTTTGACCTGATAACATCAGCTGGAAGACCCACTCACCACATCTGCCTTGCTTGCTCTGTAAGTAAGTTAACTAGGATATAGTAATTCTCTAGATATAAACAAGAATATAGAGAAATTGCACTGGATGCAGAGAGCTGCATCTGGAAATAACTGTCATCCTCCCAATGTATGTCTCCCACTGGTGCTAGTGGTGAGGACTGAGGCTCCTTGATTACTGAGCCAGTGCTGGGGCATCACCATGGCCTTAACCAACATAGCTATAGGGATCTTCCAAAGGCATTAATCTCATGAATCCTAAATCATTTCCTTGATATTATGTTACAGCATGTACAGGAACATAGCTGGTTCTCCTGAGTGGCAGAAGAGAGAACCAGTAGCATGTGGGCATTTTATGACATAACCTATTTTTGAAGTCCTGGGAACCATATATTGCACACATGTTGACATCAAGGCCCCACCTGTTCCAGAGGGACTGCAATATATCCATAAGAAGAGCTTTTACTCCCTGAACAGCCAGGTAGTCTGTAGTGTCTACACCATTATTTATAATGTGCCCATGTGCCACCCAGGGAGTTCATATGTGTCACAAACCTGGAGCATGTCTAGCTTGTATCAAATGTTCCTGTGAAGGAAACTTCCCACCATCATTGGCTTGGAACTAAACATAAATGTTAGATAGACAGGTCTATGCACACAAGAACCATGTAAGCAGGGAGCAGGCCACATATAATGTTGTTTGTTTTGTGTTGCATGTGATGACAGATATCCCCTTGTACCCTGATTAATGACCCACCATACACAAACTCCAAGTCATTTAGGAAATAGCCTATAATGCAGTCTACATGAAAATGCAAAATATAGAGAAATATATATTCAAAATACTGAATACTGCCTCCAATGTCTAGACATGTCTGGTGGGGTCCAGCAATAGAGTTCAGACATATGTAACAAGATTTTTATGCTCTGTGTGCCATGATGCACAACATAGCATTGCTTAAACAGATGGAACAAGTAAACAGTTTGAAAGGGCCTTCCATATTAGTCACAACAGCAAGGTGTAGCGTCAAAGGAGGAACATGCAGCAGTGGTACCATGGCCAAGGCAGAGGCAGGTGAAATACACTGGAGCACTAGCACTGGAAAGTCCAGAACTAAGGGCCATGACACAGACAGCACAGACTAAAGTGATACATGAATTATCACATCCAGCCTATATAGGCCAGTGCATAGACTTGCCACACTCACATTGGTTAGGGGTGGACAGGGCACAATCATGATGACTTAAGCAGATGGAAAAACACAATGAGTGGTGACTGTAACATTGCATTATGGGGGAGACTCATGGGAGGTGAATATATATTCTGGCTAGCTGTGGGGAGTCATGGTTCACATACTTAAGTGATGGGATTAAGCTGCCAAAGAGTGACAATTGACAGTGTCCACTGTGTTAGCTTCTGGTGTGAGGGCTTAATGTGGTCCATGGCAGGGATGGGGTAGAATTTAAATACTGTGCACATAAACCTGATGGGATATCTGATGTGTTCACCTTGATGCCTGTTGTCTTCCATGACATGGATAATGCCCATAAACAGGGGTGGTATTCTATGTACCCTCTCCCAGGTGGCCATGCCACTTCCTGTATAACCATGGATGAAACAAAAATCAGTAGGTGTGTATGCTATACACTGGGATGTACACTCTTATGGCCAGTCATCCTCCCTTTCTGTGTCTGGTTTTTAGCTACAGTTAGTGCTATGCATGGCCTCCTCCAACCATTTGTACAGTGTAGCCATGCCTCCACATATAGCCGTGAAACCCCATACCCCTTGCAGCATGTATTTCCCAAGGTTCACAGTTTGCACCCCCAGCCACAGACAGATGGTACAGTGATATACCAATATCATGAGTTTTCAGTTAAACATACACCATGACATCTGCATCACTGCCACTGATATCTGCCACAGGAGTTGTTGTCCTTGTTGAGGTATTTTACCAGACAGGACTCCTATGAAGCTTCACATCTATAGAACTGTTAACGAAATTTCTCTGTTTAATAGTCACATAGTTCAAAGCAGTATTGGAGAAAAATGTCCCTGGTGCTTTACATCACACTAAGAAAAACATATTAGTTTGACAAGTAGGCTAATTAAGCCAGTTAGCATCACTGTCTGTGAATTACTGGCAGTGTACAATGCCCTAATAAGCATGGCAGTGCTAGCTATACACATCATGGTGACTACAAATGGTGTAACCAGTACGCTTGAACAAACAGCATGTGTATACCTATAGCACCACTATGGCCATGTCCTAGCACCATGATGCAGGGATACAACTATGTCATATTTCCATGGTGCAGCTCTATGTTATAGGATATGCAATTCACATATGCACATCCAAGTGCACAGGGCTACAATCTCACTCCTTGAGTGGACCTGAGTGAGAGGCCATGGCTACTTCAGGTACTGTGGAAAGCTGGGCTCACATGTGGTGTGCAAGGATAGCAGGATTTCCCTGATTTTCATGCAGAGAAACTTCATTCCCTTTTTGCATGAATTATGATGGTCCTTTTTTGAGGATGGATGTCTATTCTAACATTGTTGAAATGGTGAGTGAGACCATTGGTATCACCCACTTTGGTGAGCAATGCTGGCATTAGTACAGTGTCCTGAACTGGCACCAACCTGACCTGCTTCATCAGTGGCAGGCAGTAGATCAAGATCTGGAGCCTGGAATATACAGTAAACAAAGTTTTTGTCATTACCATTGTTTTCCACTATTTTAATTGTTGCGCATGTATACATAAAACGACATACTTTTGTTTTCCAGTGGCGAAGGTGTGACACCCGTGGGCATTACAGAAGGTGGGAGAACCTTTCCTAGCAGCAGGGTGTGTGAGACGTCTGTACCAGTCCACTGTACAACTGAAACAATATTTGTAGCATACATGTGTAATCATTTTCCTTGTGTGTTATCTTTCTGCAGGTCCAGTTATGGAAGAGAAGGAGGTGAAGCATTGCTCTCAGGTTGTACCACCAATACCTCTAGTTCTTGGTGACTACTGGCTGCCAGGTCTGCTTTTCAGCAGGCAGCAATGGGCAATGGCTTCACTGCATGCCTTCTCACTAGAACATGGGGGCATGGAAGATACTCCCATGAAGTCTGACACCATCAGTACTGCACAGCTTTCCCCCTGTCACCAACATGGGAAGCAGGTGGTCTGGGAGTAGGGGCATACAAAATCTTTGGCACCTCCTTCCCCATCTATTAAGACTGCAGTTTTGCTCTTTAAGGTCAAATGAATACAATATTATTTTCCAAATAGCCAATTTATTCTTCTGAAGAAGGTAAGAGCTGGACAAGGGGCACCATTTTGTGCTCAGGAGGGAAGATTTTTAATTTTGCAAAGGAATATGAAGTTGGAAGGGGAAAAGCAGCTCTAATCCAAAAAAGAAAGTGTGCAGTGATACTTTATGTGTCCCACTATGCTCTCATGTGTATGACCTCTGAGAGCCTTGTCACTCTTCCAATTATCTGTGAAATGCATATTCGCAGGTACCTTCCCCCTTCCCATCTTCTGCTAGATGATGTCTCAGTGGTAGCAAAAATGCATATCCTCCCCTTCAGTAAGATCATCCGTCATCAATCAGCCCATACCTCTCAAATGGCCAAATTTCTGCCGAATGTCAAGATTTTTGCTTCATATTTTTTGAATGGTCCTCATAAAAATTTGTGATTTTCTGGCAAAATATTGAGGATTGATATCACTAATAACAGACATTGAGTTTCAGACTTTGTATTCTTTAGAAAACACATTTTATTCTAGTGACTTTCTAAATTTATAAGAGCAGTATTTAAAATGTGTCCTTATTTTGGGCCTTTGCCCCCACATTACTTTTGGTTTTATCCAGATTTCTTGTGCTAAGAGGTTGAGAGATATGCATCAGCCACTCAATCCCCCATTTGGCCAGTTCCTCCAGTGAGCAGGCCCACTATATAAACCTGAGTTTCCTGGGTGACAGTCAAGGCTCCATTTCATTGCAACATGCAGCCAGCTTATGACAGGCAAGTCAGATCTTATTGCTGGCATTAGACAATGCTGCTTGCAATCACCTTTTCTGTTTCTAACCATTATTTGATTTTATCATGAGGAATGCAATGGGTAGAACATCTTCTAGAATTAACTGGGGTTTGAGGCAGCTGAAAAAAACAAAGTTCACTGGAAACATTGAACTGTTCAGCCAAACTCTGAAATCTATACAGAAAATGAAGGATTAATTTAATGACTAACACCCAAAGTGGGTTTGTTAGCATAGTGAAGACAAATACTATGAAATTAGGTATGCATTATGCTTCCATGTTAAAAAATGACCAAAAACATTGGGAGATGAGGATGAGATCTCTTATGTTGGGAGTTTCATAACAGGCAATGGTAACACCAAAAAAAATGTTAACCAAGAATTGACAAAGCTGCCTCCATTTTCTAGCATCTTCAATAAATGTGAGCTCTAACACTGCCAGAGCAAAGGTCAGACTGCACCTTTACCCATCAAATGTGCTTCCCATAATGCTCTGTGTCTCTAAGACATGAAAAAAAAACCCCATCAAGTATTATATAATGTATGGATGTTTTTCATCCCTGATGCTTAAGAAAAATAATATATGTATCATGGAAAGGCAGTTTTTCTAATGACAAAGTGATGAACAGATCTGAAGTACGAACTCTCCAAAATGCTGCTAAACATTATAACTGGTAACAGACTGGGCATTTTAATAGCTTGAGAAATACTTGCTAAGGGAGTACTGAACCGAGTCCAGGAAAATGACCAACAAGACAGTGGAAGATGCAGGAAGACATAGTGAAGCACATTCACAGAGAACTTGCATTAGAAATACATTACTTAGGAATGCACACAGCCTACAACAATGAACTTGGAGGACTGGGGAGACATTCTTTTGCATGGTGCTCCAACAAGAGTGTGTCATTTTTTTAGCTGAAACAGTGAAAAATTGTCCTCTCTCTCTCTCTCTCTCTCTATATATATATATATATATATATATATATATATATATAAATTGTATAAACTGCTTGCCCGTTCACTGTTTGTAACCTATGTTGTGTCTCTGTGCTGTCTTGCTTTTCTCCCCAGGCATCCGCTGAAAATGGACATGTTATCCAGTCGGACTATCCCGGTCAACAAATGTAAAATAAATAAATAAAAAAAAAAATATATATATATATATATATATATATATATATATATGTATATATATCACACTCTCTACATATACAGGTGTTATATACAGGTTTTACAAATCAAGTCTGGACTGAATATCTTCATACAACGCATGTCACCACAAAAATTAATCAGCACAAAAATGTCCCGTTAATGTATAAGCACTGAGTTATTCTCACTTTCTGTTATATACAAAACAAAATCTAAAAATTAAGCTAAAACCAGCAAATATTTTTTTTATAAATGAAAAGTAATACCTAAACAAGATGATATCATTATTAGCAAACACTGCAGTTACTGTGAATGAACAGCTCAGGTGTTAATGATTCATTAACTACGTTAGTGTTTTTCAAAAGATGCCTATTGAATGGATCATCATCCTTGTGATAACATGCAGGAAGTCTTAATGAATTAAACACCTTAAGGGATTCCTATTTTTCATATACCTACAGGTGTATTGGGGCCTCTGAGATTTATTAAACTTGCTTCCTTCTGGGATGGTAATAAGGTCTGTAAGGTGATTTTCTCTGCACAGCTAACAAAACAGCTGCAGAGCATGTGTATGAAGGTTGAAGAAAAAAACATGGTAAAGACTCATTCTTTGCAAGACAGTCTCTTGAAAATTTTTATTCTATCCATGGACAGTGTAATGATGACAGAACAATGTAAAATGTTTTTACAACATGGTCCCATTACTTGTAGCTCTCCTTAGAGTCTATAAAACATTATTTAACATGTACAAGTACCTGTTAATTAAACAGTGTTGTATTACTAATGCTAGAAATGAAATATAGCAGACTTTCATATTCAGTGAAAAAAGAAAAGAAAAACACGTAGTGGGGAAAGATTATGAGAGCTGATACAAAAACATATGGCATAAATCTGAATTTTACAGTTTTTAAAAAATCAGCTTTCCATAACATTTGTCAGCCACTGTGTGAAGTATATATAAAGAATATTATTGCAGCAGTCTTCCGTTTTCTGTACTGAAGGCAGTTTCCATTAGTCTTTTTCACACACACACACACACACACACACACACACACACACACACACACCTGAACATTCTGGAGTTCTCAAAATGCTTATTGGCTCAAATTAACTCAAATTTCTACACATACTGAAAAAAATCCTCAAAGCCGGTGACTCTGTGATTAGATGTTCCAACTCAGCACTCACAAATGGGATAAGCAGTATCCTGACTTCCAGAGCCTAAGGTTAAGGATGTTACTAAGGTCATTATATGTATCCAGGGTTCTCATAATGATCTTGACTTTGCAGCTGAGCATGTCAGAATCAGTGACACTGGGTGCTTTCCCTGTGATGCAAATGGGTAATTTTTCTGCAAGGTCAAAATAATGGGAATTCCAAGCCAAACAATGTGGATAACAACAACCTGAAAGCAGAAATGATCAATGACCTTAGGGTGTCAGGTTTAACAAAAAAAATACATAAATAAAGAAATAAATAATAAATAAAACTGCCAAGAGTCTTGCCTTGCCTGTAAGGGAAAAGAGGTATGCGTTGTCACAGAGTCATGCTTCAGACACATTCTGTATAATGTAAATATATGATTACAATTCTGTCCACGTGGTTCAGTCCACTATGCAAGGAAGTGGTATATCCATTGTTATGTCAGCATTTCACAAATGAAAAGTTAGAGCCAGAATTATTGCACTCAGATTACAATAAATAATACAAACTATATTTTTTAAGATGTTATTGTAACATGTCACTGCTCCTCCTCCATGTCACCTCAAGAACACAACCTTGTCTTCGATAAATGTATAACCCCCCCCCCCCCCGCCATAATGGAAAAATACTTTTCTACCTGATGACTTAAATTATCTTTCCACTGACTGGGAAATGTATTCTTCAGCCAATAATCAGGTGCAGATGAGTAGCAGATTTCATAAGCATTAACAATCTTAAACAGATGGTAACATGTGGGTCCAAATGTAGACATGAAGGGTTTGAATGGACAGATAAAAGGTCTGAATGGAGAGATATGATAAAATCAGCAAGCAAAGGAGAGTAGTATTGCTGGAACTGAACTCATCCTCAATTCTTGGTGAGTACTTTCATGAAGCGGACCCGGTTTTTGCAATGATTAGCCATGACAACACTGATATATAGATTGTATTTTATATAGCATATATCATGAACAGAAGTAGGTTAAAAATAAAAAAGACAGCTGGGTGCACAAGACCCAGGATAAAAAAGTATCCAGTCCTGGTAGGCACAGTAGTGCCAGGACTGGAAAAATGACAGTGTAGAATCCTCAAGATATGGAGATATTCCTACAATGGGTCTAGGCCAGGCTCAGGGGGAGGATGGCCCCCATGTTGTAGAAGGAAGTTGTAGTCCAAAAAAATCACAAAAACTGATAGGCCAAAAAAGAGCCATAAAGATGACAAAGTGGACTATTGAGGATAAGAAAGAAATGATGTATTGTTACTATTATGCAAGAAGCCTCGAACTTCTAGACAGAAGATATACAAAAAAATTAAGAGAGAAATTAGAGGAAAGAAAAATACTTACCCAAGAAAAACTGTCAAAAGCTTCACATGCAAATTTGTGTTCATTACTACAACAGATTCATGAAAAACATTATATACACCATGAAACCTTGGGCCATTTGGAAAAAGAAGCAACCGAGGAAGTGTAAAAATATAAAGAGCAAAACTAGAGATTTTTGAAAGGTACAGAAAAGAAATATATGGACATGGGGAAAAAAAGAGATCTGATATAGTGCAATATTTATGCAAAGGATAAAGCCAAATTAATCAATACAAAAAAGCAGCCCCAAATATATTCAAAGAGAAATACAGACAAAGGCACCCAGACAAGGAAAGTTTCACAGTACAAAAATTAAGATCACAAAGGGGAATATAGAACAGAAGATTAGTAAAGTAGAAGTTAAAAAATTTAGAAGCTGAAGTTATGTAATACCTGAGAAGTGAAGGATTTAATGTAGAAAGTCCAACACAAGTTATATTATAGTACGATGTAACAATGAATGTAAGTAAGTAGAAACAGGAGGAGCAGGAGACATCTGAAGAAGAAATATGGACATGGGAAATAAAAAGAGATTTAATATGGTGCAATATTTTTGCAAGGGAGAAAGCAAAACTAACCAATGCAAAAACAGTAGCACCAAAGATATCTGAAGAGAAATAAAGGGAAAGGCATTCAGATACAGAAAATGTTACAATACAAAAATAAGAAAACAAAGAGTGAAATCAGAAAAGAGGATTAGTAATGGAGAAGTTAAAGAAATAAAAACTGAGGTTGTGGATTACCTGAGGAGCGAAAGATTTAGTGTAGAAAATCTAACTGATAAACACCACAGCAGGATAGAATAATGGATCACCAAATTAAGGAGAAATTTGTGGAGTGGGAAACATCTGATCAGGTACCATATGAAGGTACTTTGGAGCTTTGAGTAGGAAACCAAAACAAAAGCTCATTTGGAATTGTACAGCAAGGGGAAAGAACAGGAAACTGTGGCAACTCTGATGCAGTCAATGTTGTAAATGATAGGCCAGTGAGTTCTCATATGAAACAGCAACAGATGACACAGGGTGAAACTGAAGAGAATATGGCACAAGAAGATGTTCTGGAACTTTCTATAGAATGCCCACAGGAATGGAGAACAAAGAATGTGCCCTCAGTTTAGAAGAAAATGATTTAAGGGAAGAGTTGCTTGATTTAATAGAGACAGATATATTAAGATCAATGAAAGAAACAGATTACAGAAAGTCAATAAGACCCAAAATGTTAGAAGTTTGATAAAACAAATGAACACAGTAACCAGGACTGTTAAAAAGTCATGCGATATAACAGAAGTAAATATGATATATTACTGTGCAGCTAAATTAATAGCAGATAAAGTCTTACTACAAAAACACAGGGCAGTAAGGGAAAGGAAGGGGAGAAATCAAATGCCATCATGGAATTATCAAATAGAGAAGACTATAAGGCAATTAAGGCAAGAAGTGTCCCTGTTAGAAGAGTACAGAAGAGGGAACAGATCAACTAAAATACTTAGAAAGATGGCTGTGATAAAAGCAACATGCAGTATCAGAACAGATCAAGATCTGTTGTACACTGTTGCAAATAATAAACTCAAGATATCAGCACACACAGAAAAACATAGAATATATGCAGATAACTATAAAGGAAAAAGTACAAAATAAGCAATTTACTGATGATCCAAAAGGTTTTATAGAGAATTGCGAATCAAGACAAAAGCAACTGAAACACCACCAAAAAAGAAGAAAGAGACACATTTTAGAGAAATATCTGTGAAGATCCTGTGGAGCATAACAAAGATGCTGAATGGATAGAAGAAGTAAATGAAAGAATACGAAGTTCAAATGTACAGGATATGAAATGGGATGAAGTACCGGCCAGAGAAATGGAAACAAAATTAAGAACAACTCCTAAAAGGAAAACCCCAGATCCAGATGCAGTACCTAACTTCTGGCTAAAAGTATTAACATCTTTACATGAAGATTTAGCCATGCTGCAGTAGCGTTGTCACTTCACAGTAAGACGCTGTCTGGTTCGATTCTCAGCTAGAGCATCTTCTGCGTGGAGACATGCATGAATGGGCGTGCCTTCGTTGAAGGTTGTGCCGTCAGGGCTGGCAACACGGCACATAAAAATCAACTGCCAATCATTAGCAGACCGGAGTTCCGCTGTGGCGACCCCTAACCGGGAAAAGCCGAAAGACACAACAACAACACAAAGATTTAGCCATGAGTAAGAACTATTTATATGCACACCTTGAACAGACACTATCCTGGTTAACAACAAAAAAAAACAATACTTCTCCTTAAGAGTGAACCTGCAAGCTATTCTAAAAACTATAGACCAATAGCTTGCCTCCCAATGATGTATAAACTATACACAGCAAATGATGCCAACAGAGTTTATAGTCATCTGGAAGAAAATTCAGTCATGGCAATAGAACAAAGAGTAATGAAACTAAAGTCATATGGAGCAAAGGACCATTTGTTGTTTAATAAAGTCATAATGGAGGACTTTCAAAAGGGGAAGAATGTTAAGTATGGCATGGATAGAGTACAAAAAAGCATTTGACAGTATCCCACATTCATGGATAAAACAGTACTTAAAATGTATAAGATGCACCCTACACTGAATGATTACCTTACAGTGACCATGAAACAGTGGAAAAAAACACTTTTCAGTTAAGCCATGATAAAGGGCAAATTATTATTCCATGGATAAAAATTCAAAGGGGATATTCCAAGGTGACTCTTTGTCACTGCAGCTGTTTTGTCTTGTCCTTAACCCATTAAGCTGTCTACTTAACAGATTAGGTCATGGCTACAATTGGGCTCCTAGAAAACAACAAACAGTAAAGACTTCTCATCTTCTTTTTGTGGATGATTTAAAACTGTATATTTCATCAGATGAGGAACTGAAAGCACAAGTGCAAGTGGTCAAACCCTTTTCAGATGATATGCGAATGTCATTTGGTCTTGATAAATGTGCAAAAGCAACTTTTAAAGCAGGAAAACTACAGCACCAAGAAAACATCAGTTTGGGACAAGAATGTGATATAAAAGAACCTGAGCAAGAGGCGATTTATATATATCTGGAAATTGATGAAGGATCAACAATAAAACATAAACAAATGTGAATAAAATTTAGTAAGGTATATTTCAGAAGACTAAAATTAATACTGAAACCAGCTCTGACATCTATGAACAAAGTCCAAGCTATAAACCAATTTGCTCTGCCTGTCCTAACTTAACAGTTTTGGAGTGACTTACTGGCCCTAAAAGGTACTGGATCAGTTGGACAGGAAAATAAGAAAAATGCTTCATGCTTATCAAATGATTTATAAAAATCAGTGTATACCAAGGTTATATATTCTTCAAAACTTATTATATGTGCAGATCTGCAGTCATAAGATTGCACACATATCTGCTGACCTCACAAGACCTAAATATAGTGAAAGTTTTAAAACATGAGGAAAATAAGTCTAAAATGACTTCCCTGTTTAGCTTAGCAGAAGCATATTAGTGTCAAGCAGGAATGGAAATCAAACCAGAAGTAGATAAAAATCAAGCAACAACTGAATGTGCCAAAAAAAAAAAATGAAAGAATATATGGTAAAAGATCAGATGAGAAAGCAAGAAATGTGGAAAATGCATAAATATAGATGCAAGTACAGAAATCTCTTG
Organism: Protopterus annectens; assembly: GCF_019279795.1. Taxonomy (NCBI): domain Eukaryota; kingdom Metazoa; phylum Chordata; order Ceratodontiformes; family Protopteridae; genus Protopterus; species Protopterus annectens. The sequence goes on along the minus strand of NC_056727.1, from coordinate 159,389,607 downwards.
GAACAACCACATGTTGATCAGGATCAAACACAGGAATGGTTAAGAAGCGGTGAATTTAAACAAAAAAACGAAAGGTTAATATTGGCAGCCCAGGACACTGGACTATGTACATGCTGATTTACAAAATCCATTGAACGTGTGGGAGAAACAGACAAATGCAGGTGTTGTAAAAGAGAACTGGAAAAAGTTACACATCTTGTTGCTGGGTGTAATACACTAATAGTAGAAGGAGTGTATACTGAAAGGCATAATAATGTGGCAAGACTGTTGCACTGGGGATTGTGCAAACATTCTAATACTGAAGTAGCTGAAAAACACTGGAAACACAAGCCACGAACTATTATACAAAATGATGTTTATATCACATGGGATGACCCATTGCCAACAGTTCAAAAATAGATGCGAGAAAACCAGATATAGTTGTCCATGAAAAGAAGACAAAAGTAGCATTGATCATTGAAACTGCTACACCTAGTGACTACAATATGTTACATACAGAGAGATACAAAGTAAGAAAATACCAGGATTTACATGCAGAAACTAGGGCATTCTGTAAGAAAGATGCACAGACAGTTCCAATAGTAGTAGGACTAACAAGTCTGTTAAGAGTGAGGGTATTCTTAATGAATTAGCTATAGTACATTAAGGTAGAATAATAGGCCTGAAAATATGGAGTCAGACTTGTGTTTTTATGTATGCATTCAGTTTCAAGGAAAGACAGTTCATTAGTAAAGAAAAGACAATCTTATCTTGCTGGCTAAGCATGAAATATACAGAAATACAGAAATAAAGAATGTTCCTTTCTCACGGGAAAGATATGTGTAATGCTAGATAAGGCACATGCAAGACGAGGCTTGGGAAACCATGGATAAAGAGGCATGTAAGGAAGTTAACTTTTGGACTGCAGAACAGACACTCGAGCCAGAGTACAGAAGTCACGTTAAATATTCATACTATTTAGGAGGAAAAGACTGTTTCAGTTGATATTATCAGAATATATGTGCAGAAACTTTGGATATATTTATCAGCACTGTTACTGTTATCCAGCATTCCAGATCAGCAGTTATTAAAGACAGTATTAAAATATTGTTAATATCTAATAAAGCATTATTAACCAAACTACTGTGTTTGCAGCATATGTTTTGTGAAAATACAAAAGACTTGGCCCATAATGGACAGACTGGCATCTGTTCATCACAAGTTTAGGTAATTAACAGATAAAGACTTTCATTCCAGTCTTAGTCCAGGTATTTTCAGTTAATACTACAGTCTTATCAATTCTTTCAGGGTCTTATAAAAAAGAATGTACAATCAAACTTAGATATATGTTGCTGATACATGTAAATCCATATGAAGAAGGAGTCAATTCTGGACACATTGAAGGTGCTGCAAAGAGCACTTCTGGCTAACATTAAAGATTAAAACAATACTAATTTCATGAACTTTAATCATACTTTGACTTAGGAATGGGGTCTATCCCCATCATAGTATTAGAAACTCAAAAGGCTTGGAGAAATTTAAAAAATGGCAAAAAATGCTGATATCACCCTGTCAAACATCTCTACCCACTCTGCTGATCTAATTATCTCCTGACATCCTTTTCACTTTGAAAACAATGTCATGACATTTCTTGCATTCACTAAACCAAACATTAAAGATGATACTATATTTAAAGAATTTTCTGATGGCAATTCTAATGCCTTGAACAAACATCTTGCACAAATTAAACTGCATCGCATATTGGCTCCCCTTTTCAACCTATTGTTCATGTCCCTCTATAACATGTCAGACAATTGCGTTGATAAAATCATCCCTTTGAGGCATAAATATGGAAAATTCTAGAATAAACCAAAATGGTTGAATTATAGAGCAAATATACAATGTGCTAGAACAAAACTGTATCACCATAACAAAGTCAACAGATATTCTTTACACACTACCTACAGATATGAAACAAACTTCAGGCCACACAGAAGAACCTGATCTGATCTTTATCCATGCAATGTTATCCTACAAAAAATTATATCACAAAGGATCAGTACTTTTGCTTTCATTAACATCAGAAACTTCAGTTCTATACAACTAAATGAAATACCAGGAAAATAGCCAGTATACTCCCTTACAGACATTAACTCATTATATCATTATATCCGAATGGCACCTCCAGCTGCATCCGTAGTTAACTCCTACTGATGCTTCTAGGTGTCAAATATTGCTTGTTCATATTTGCTTCAATAGTTCCTAAACCATGCTATGGTATATGCTATGTACAAGGTTTTAAAATATTTCATCTTAAAGCTTGCACACTGGCAAACTCAGCTGCAATAATATTTGATCTCTGTCTAGTGCAAGTTAATATTAACTGTTGTTTTTATGATATTAATTTATATAGATATAATTTTCACATTTTTCTAAATATCTCAACAACCAAGTAACACAGGCAGAACTCCTTAGCATTATATGAAAGCTCTCAGCTAGATGAATAAAATGCTGCTGACAGTATGTGTGTAACTTGAGTGGTTGTTCAGATATTGTAAATTGTTTACAAAATATTACAAATGTAATAGTTACTGGGCCAGATTCACGAAGCCTCCGTAAGAGTTATAACTCTTACACGGAGGCTGCAGTTAAACGGTGTGATGTCAGCATGTCATGCATATGCATGAGGTGCATGAGGCATGCTGAATCACACTAGTAACTCCTACACGGTCCGTGTAAGAGAGTAGAGGGCGTGTCTGTAGGCTAAGCCCTGCAAGCGGACACGCCCCCGGAAGACTATAATGGCTGAAAGTAAACAGCCACGAGAGGCCATGGAAATGTGAATAAACACACTACACAACACATGCCCGACTGACCATCAGTGTATAAAGTGAAGAGATGTTATAAAATTAAATTAAAACCTTTTTTTTTTTAAACCCCGTAAATGTTTGCAACTGTTTCGTGCGCTGGGTGTGCTACTAGCGCGATTGCAGTTAGCAGTCAGTGGAAAAGTATATAAGAACTAAATATGCAAAGTAAGCCAAGAAGTAATAGCTTAGCGGTACAGTTGCTGGCCTAAGAGTAGGCAGGCAGGGTTCGAGCCCCACAACAACCTTTTATTTTTTGTAAATAAGCACTAAAACGCCCCCTGACAGTATTGTACAAATGTAAAAGTATTCCCTTTTGTAAAATGGAATGAAATGGAGCATATAATTTGAAGTAACACAATAATAAAATAGTCAGAAATGTACTGATAGCTAAGCTGCTATGAGACAGACTGCCCGTAGCTGAGTACTGTTTAACAAGCTGCAACTGCATGCCCGCTAAGCAATCGGTTTAATAGGCTGAAACTGTTTGCAACTAGCTGTGCTTAGCTGAACATGTGTGTCACTAGCCAATTAAGATTTATCCCAGCGACACCGCTTTGCCGCCCCACAAGCTAACTGCCAGTGCGATGCGTTAGCTCCGCAAACAAGCGCAGACCTGGTTTTAAGTGCTTAAAAGTGCTTTTGGCATGTTTGATTGACAGGTCCTCAACTCAGTTCTGTAAGGAAAATCAAAAATCAGTTGCCAGATTTGAACCCAGGATACCATGCACTAGAGTCAAGGTACTAAACCACTAAGCTATGACAGCAGTACCTAGAAATGCAGAAATAGCATATATATGTGATAAAATCCAGAATGGAGCATGATAAAGCAGTTTCAGTGAAGTAGATACAATTCCAAAACGGCCAATCAGAGAAATGTGCGGGAAAAGAGGCATATATAAGCCCCATAGGTGGGAATACACAGCAGAAACGATTGTAGAACAGACCTGCAATCAGAATGAGTGGAGTAGGTGAGGGACGTTGCTTTCGAGCACAGCGTTGGGGCGTTGAGGAGTCCAGATACATGGTCTGGCTCCTTGTCCATCATCACGAGGCCCAACTCATGCAGGGCCAGGTCTCATGGGGAGCGTACAGGGCAGAGGCATGGGACCAGTTGGCTCGTGATCTGACCAGTGCTACTGGCATTCCATGCACTGGTGAGCAGGTCCGTCACCACCATGCGGACCTGAAGCGACGCAAGCAAGACCAGTTGACCGAATGGATCCAGGAGGCCCGGGATATGCCCAACGCCCCACTACTGAGTAAGTTACATTTTACTTATGTATGTAAGGATTTCAACTGGCTGATACTATGGAGATGTGTAGTCCAATATTACTTCTTTCGTATTACAGCTGCAGGTGTCTGCTCTATGAACCGCGAGATGCATGGCCATAGGCTGGTGCGGCTGCGCCACCATGCAGGTTAGTAACCCCACCCAGTACTTGTAAATAAATATTACATATCAGCATGTTTTTTAAAAGGGATTGTGCAATCATTCTAATACTGAAGTAGCTGAAAAACACTGGAAACACAAGCCACGAACTATTATACAAAATGATGTTTATATCACATGGGATGACCCATTGCCAACAGTTCAAAAATAGATGCGAAAACCAGATATAGTTGTCCATGAAAAGAAGACAAAAGTAGCATTGATCATTGAAACTGCTACACCTAGTGACTACAATATGTTACATACAGAGAGATACAAAGTAAGAAAATACCAGGATTTACATGCAGAAACTAGGGCATTCTGTAAGAAAGATGCACAGACAGTTCCAATAGTAGTAGGACTAACAAGTCTGTTAAGAGTGAGGGTATTCTTAATGAATTAGCTATAGTACATTAAGGTAGAATAATAGGCCTGAAAATATGGAGTCAGACTTGTGTTTTATGTATGCATTCAGTTTCAAGGAAAGACAGTTCATTAGTAAAGAAAAGACAATCTTATCTTGCTGGCTAAGCATGAAATATACAGAAATACAGAAATAAAGAATGTTCCTTTCTCACGGGAAAGATATGTGTAATGCTAGATAAGGCACATGCAAGACGAGGCTTGGGAAACCATGGATAAAGAGGCATGTAAGGAAGTTAACTTTGACTGCAGAACAGACACTGAGCCAGAGTACAGAAGTCACGTTAAATATTCATACTATTTAGGAGGAAAAGACTGTTTCAGTTGATATTATCAGAATATATGTGCAGAAACTTTGGATATATTTATCAGCACTGTTACTGTTATCCAGCATTCCAGATCAGCAGTTATTAAAGACAGTATTAAAATATTGTTAATATCTAATAAAGCATTATTAACCAAACTACTGTGTTTGCAGCATATGTTTTGTGAAAATACAAAAGACTTGGCCCATAATGGACAGACTGGCATCTGTTCATCACAAGTTTAGGTAATTAACAGATAAAGACTTTCATTCCAGTCTTAGTCCAGGTATTTTCAGTTAATACTACAGTCTTATCAATTCTTTCAGGGTCTTATAAAAGAATGTACAATCAAACTTAGATATATGTTGCTGATACATGTAAATCCATATGAAGAAGGAGTCAATTCTGGACACATTGAAGGTGCTGCAAAGAGCACTTCTGGCTAACATTAAAGATTAAAACAATACTAATTTCATGAACTTTAATCATACTTTGACTTAGGAATGGGGTCTATCCCCATCATAGTATTAGAAACTCAAAAGGCTTGGAGAAATTTAAAAAATGGCAAAAAATGCTGATATCACCCTGTCAAACATCTCTACCCACTCTGCTGATCTAATTATCTCCTGACATCCTTTTCACTTTGAAAACAATGTCATGACATTTCTTGCATTCACTAAACCAAACATTAAAGATGATACTATATTTAAAGAATTTTCTGATGGCAATTCTAATGCCTTGAACAAACATCTTGCACAAATTAAACTGCATCGCATATTGGCTCCCCTTTTCAACCTATTGTTCATGTCCCTCTATAACATGTCAGACAATTGCGTTGATAAAATCATCCCTTTGAGGCATAAATATGGAAAATTCTAGAATAAACCAAAATGGTTGAATTATAGAGCAAATATACAATGTGCTAGAACAAAACTGTATCACCATAACAAAGTCAACAGATATTCTTTACACACTACCTACAGATATGAAACAAACTTCAGGCCACACAGAAGAACCTGATCTGATCTTTATCCATGCAATGTTATCCTACAAAAAATTATATCACAAAGGATCAGTACTTTTGCTTTCATTAACATCAGAAACTTCAGTTCTATACAACTAAATGAAATACCAGGAAAATAGCCAGTATACTCCCTTACAGACATTAACTCATTATATCATTATATCCGAATGGCACCTCCAGCTGCATCCGTAGTTAACTCCTACTGATGCTTCTAGGTGTCAAATATTGCTTGTTCATATTTGCTTCAATAGTTCCTAAACCATGCTATGGTATATGCTATGTACAAGGTTTTAAAATATTTCATCTTAAAGCTTGCACACTGGCAAACTCAGCTGCAATAATATTTGATCTCTGTCTAGTGCAAGTTAATATTAACTATTGTTTTATGATATTAATTTATATAGATATAATTTTCACATTTTTCTAAATATCTCAAAAACCAAGTAACACAGGCAGAACTCCTTAGCATTATATGAAAGCTCTCAGCTAGATGAATAAAATGCTGCTGACAGTATGTGTGTAACTTGAGTGGTTGTTCAGATATTGTAAATTGTTTACAAAATATTACAAATGTAATAGTTACTGGGCCAGATTCACGAAGCCTCCGTGTAAGAGTTATAACTCTTACACGGAGGCTGCAGTTAAACGGTGTGATGTCAGCATGTCATGCATATGCATGAGGTGCATGAGGCATGCTGAATCACACTAGTAACTCCTACACGGTCCGTGTAAGAGAGTAGAGGGCGTGTCTGTAGGCTAAGCCCTGCAAGCGGACACGCCCCCGGAAGACTATAATGGCTGAAAGTAAACAGCCACGAGAGAGGCCATGGAAATGTGAATAAACACACTACACAACACATGCCCCGACTGACCATCAGTGTATAAAGTGAAGAGATGTTATAAAATTAAATTAAAACCTTTTTTTTTTTTTTAAACCCCGTAAATGTTTGCAACTGTGTGCGCTGTAAAGGGTGTGCTACTAGCGCAATTGCAGTTAGCAGTCAGTGGAAAAGTATATAAGAACTAAATATGCAAAGTAAGCCAAGAAGTAATAGCTTAGCGGTACAGTTGCTGGCCTAAGAGTAGGCAGGCAGGGTTCGAGCCCCCACAACAACCTTTTATTTTTTTTTGTAAATAAGCACTAAACCCCTGACAGTATTGTACAAATGTAAAAGTATTCCCTTTTGTAAAATGGAATGAAATGGAGCATATAATTTGAAGTAACACAATAATAAAAATAGTCAGAAATGTACTGATAGCTAAGCTGCTATGAGACAGACTGCCCGTAGCTGAGTACTGTTTAACAAGCTGCAAACTGCATGCCCGTTGCTAAGCACCGGTTTAATAGGCTGAAACTGTTTGCAACTAGCTGTGCTTAGCTGAACATGTGTGTCACTAGCCAATTAAGATTTATCCCAGCGCACACCGCTTGCGCGCTCCCACAAGCTAACTGCCAGTGCGCATGCGTTAGCTCCGCGCAAACAAGCGCAGACCTGGTTTTAAGTGCTTAAAAGTGCTTTTGGCATGTTTGATTGACAGGTCCTCAACTCAGTTCTGTAAGGAAAATCAAAATCAGTTGCCAGATTTGAACCCAGGATACCATGCACTAGAGTCAAGGTACTAAACCACTAAGCTATGACAGCAGTACCTAGAAATGCAGAAATAGCATATATATGTGATAAAATCCAGAATGGAGCATGATAAAGCAGTTTCAGTGAAGTAGATACAATTCCAAAACGGCCAATCAGAGAAATGTGCGGGAAAAGAGGCATATATAAGCCCCATAGGTGGGAATACACAGCAGAAACGATTGTAGAACAGACCTGCAATCAGAATGAGTGGAGTAGGTGAGGGACGTTGCTTTCGAGCACAGCGTTGGGCGTTGAGGAGTCCAGATACATGGTCTGGCTCCTTGTCCATCATCACGAGGCCCAACTCATGCAGGGCCAGGTCTCATGGGGAGCGTACAGGGCAGAGGCATGGGACCAGTTGGCTCGTGATCTGACCAGTGCTACTGGCATTCCATGCACTGGTGAGCAGGTCCGTCACCACCATGCGGACCTGAAGCGACGCAAGCAAGACCAGTTGACCGAATGGATCCAGGAGGCCCGGGATATGCCCAACGCCCCACTACTGAGTAAGTTACATTTTACTTATGTATGTAAGGATTTCAACTGGCTGATACTATGGAGATGTGTAGTCCAATATTACTTCTTTCGTATTACAGCTGCAGGTGTCTGCTCTATGAACCGCGAGATGCATGGCCATAGGCTGGTGCGGCTGCGCCACCATGCAGGTTAGTAACCCCACCCAGTACTTGTAAATAAATATTATACTGTAGCATGTATCAGAACACTGCAGTGTATTGATTAAAAGTAATATAATGTGCAAGCAAGATTTGAAAGTCTGCAGGTATGGCTGCAACAAGTTCATCAGTATGCAAGTGTAACTGGAAATATAATTGATAGAATTAAACAGTGCTGTAATACAGATGTCCCACCATTAATTAAAATAGTGTAACCTGCAGTAGTCTCAAGAGTACAGCTTCAGAATCTGAGGTAGTCACATGTGAGATATATCCCTGTTGAAATGCTGAATCATGACAGAAGTGAGGCTGTTGGAAAGTGTTTGAATCACCACCAGTCTAACATGTGAACAAAGCCTAGAAGTAGCAACCTGAACTGTGAAGTTGCAGGATGTGTGAGAGTGACAGAAAGGGTCATGTATGAATAAATAAAGTAGTAATAACCCCTGAATATATTAGCCCCAGTGTGTTTCTACAGAACTAAATGCATGTGGGAAGTACAACTTAATATCCAAAACTGATTTGAGTGTGTCAGAATCTGGAATGTCTAGGCCAAAGTCTGTATATGGTGATCACAGTAAACAATTTGCAGATAGAATGAATGATTATTTGACAGACTAAACAGCCATAGTTGTCCCCTGTCCTGTCATCAAAGTGTAGCAGGATGATGTATCTGATCAAATTCAAAATAAGTAGGATAGTGATGTATTTGTAACAGGTCTAGCATGATAGTCAAATAATAATTATTTTGAAACATCAGCTTCAACTCAATTGTGTACCTATTACAAATGTAAATCAATGTGTAACATATGAATGTGTCATCACTTTCTATCTCCACCCAACCCTATAATTCCATATAACAATACCCACTAAATAATGGTATGTGAACATTTTATTAATCATGGACATTTGTCCGTTCCAAAAATATATGCATGTCTGTTCGTGCATGTGCCCTGTTCATACCTGCAAATTTGATGGCCTGTTGCCATTAATCAACCCTGCATGTTGTTTGACTGTGTATTTCTGTTCAAATAATGCATGTGATATTGATATGCCCCTTGTTCAATGGTGTTAATATCTGGGTGTTTGTTTGATGGGAATACCAATGCATGCTGTTACAACTAATCTGAATGGAATAAAATGCCACTAACCCAAACTAACATAACAACTCACAAACCTAGAACGCTTGGGAAGGCGGGTCCCAGCGGACCCACCTCTCCCACCTCAGCTGGCGCCTGCACCTGGCACTAGTGCCCAGGCCGGACCCTCCGGTGGCCCTGTGCCACCTTCGGGTGGAAGCGCTGCAGGATGGGGCTGGTCCCCCTCTGCAAGTGTGGCCAGAGGGGTTCGTCCACTCACCCTCCACGGTGTCCGGTCTGTGGTGCGAAGGAGATCCAAGACACTGTTCTTGGGCCCCACGCCAGCTTGAGGCTCGTGGCACAGCTAACGGCCCGGCCGTTGCCCGCCACACAGCCCCAGCACAGCCCCATCCTGGGCTGTGAAGGAACAGTGGCAACTGCCTATGGGTGGGGATATCAGTTCCACTGTTGCCATCTGTGGGCTCATGCATCTTGGAAATCCCAACCTCCGTCCCGTCACAATTGTGTAACCCCCACGTGTGTCATACACGCCCCTGTATGCCTTGTCTGTCTTGTCTGTTAACCTACCCAACCTACCTCCCCAGCTATACCGACTTCCTTCACCTGACATACCACTCTCACCTGAAAAAAAAAAAAAAAAAAGGGCACTCTGTACCCACAAAAAATTACGCCCCATACATAGCTGTCCATGTCGCAAACATGTCTGCTTGACATTGAAACAGTTAATTACAATTGGCTCTACAACAAATATTAATGTTGTCCTGACACCTCTCTCAGGGGTGAAAGGTTTCCAATGTCTCACCAAAATACATGGAAATGCACAGCTGTTGCTGCCAAAGACATGGGCATCTATGGGCCTTACCTACATCCCTCCTGCAAATCCCACGCTTGTTTCTCTACTGTCTTACCCTCTTTGTGACCCCTTTTTCACCACTTTCCTGTCACCCCTTTTCTTTTCTTTCAAAGAAATTAGTGCGGGTGTGCGCTTGTGTTAGCGGAGCTCACTGCCAGTGCGCATGCGTGAGCTCCGCGCAAACGAGCGCAGACCTGGTTTTAAGTGCTTAAAAGTGCCTTTATGGCACTTTGATTGACAGGTCCTGTACTCAGTTTGAAAGTTTGCAAAGAAAAATAAATTCCCACTGTCAGTCCCGAACCCAGGACCTTGGTAACATTAGTCTGTATGACCTACCACTAAGCCATGCCTGCTTTACAAGAACACAGTGCTAAAATAAATATAACATGTAATAGTAGGAATCAGTATAAAGGCAATATAGGAGATGTACTATCCAAAGCATGTCAGGTAGAGTTTTAATGGCCAAATTACTGGATTCCCATACTAGTTCAGTGTTAACAGAAACAGCCCTGCTACCTGTTAGCTTGTACATAGTAACGTAAGGTAATGTACATATGTGAAGGTATGTATATCTACACATACATATATATAAATATATATTAATACATATGAAATATAGTTGTAGGTCTCAGTAGCCATACACACTCACTACAGGAAACAGTGAAGATATATGCAGCAACCAGAATCTGCAACACAGCCTGGCTCCTGTGAGACCTACTAACCCCTTTAACTGCTTAAAGGTGCCTCCAGCACTTTGATTGATAGGCCCTATACTCAACTCAAAAGCAGAATATGAGCATACTAGTAGGCCCTACCACAAGACCATTGTAACACTAGTCTGTATGACCTACCACTAAGCCATGACTCTCATACAGGAATATAGTGCTAAATAAGTGGAACATGTAATAGTAGGACTGAAGATAAAGGCAATATAGTATGTCTACTACCCAAAGCATGTCATGCAGACTTTTATAGTCCCAATTACTGGATTCCCATACTAGTGTAGTGTTAACAGAAACAGCCCTGCTAATTGTTAGCTTGTACCCAATAATGTCAGCTAATGTACATATATGAAAGTATGTATATGTACACAGATATATATATATATATTTATATAGCAATACATATGACATATAGTTGTAGGTGTCAGTATGCATAAACACTCACTACAGGGAACAGGCAAGATAAATGCAACAACCTGAATCTACAACACAGCATGAAGCATGGGAGATGTACTAACCTTCACACTCACAAAACACTGTCAACAGCATACCAGCATGGTCCATGCCCTACAATCTGAAAGGGCAACGCCTATCTCACATACCCTTTTATAGCAGTGTCCTGAAATCACAGTGAGACATGCAATCAGTACACACCCAGCTGCATGCAATTAGCAAATGCTGCCTTACAATTGGTGCAGAGGCCATCACATGGACCTATGCATATACCTACAAAAGCATTGAGTACCCACACTACACTCACGCAATACATTCATTGCACAAACACTACGGAGAAAGAGAGAGAGAGAGAGAGAGAGAGAGAGAAAACAACCAAACAAATATTAGGACTGCCAGCAGCAAAAGCAGCAGCAAGCAGCAAGGAGCAAGCAGCAAGCAGCAAGCAGCACCACTGGCACAGCAACAGCTGCCACAAACACAGGTAATGCAAAGTAGCAGGTTAATCCTGTGTATACTGTGACACCTCAAAATGTATCATAGTTCACTATCTATAGGTATGTCCATGAGATAGGTTGTGTGTACATAGTCATGAAATATAAACATATGTAATATTGTTGTACATGTGGGCCATAACTAACACTTCCATAGCTTAGAACACAAGGCCAGTTGTGCATATGATGCAGTAGTTCCCAGGGTCAGTAGAGGTTCCTCCTCATTGGTGTGGGACCACTGTGTATGTATGGTACTGTTCAGGTACATATCCTGTAGTATGGCCAGGGATTAATATCAGTCTGTCATGTGGTGCTATGTCCTCCAGGGGTGAATGTAGCACACATCCAGGGATACCATTTCATAACAGTGATGATATGTGTTCTGCAATGATGAGGGTGGCTCTCACCTGGACATGTGAGAGGATAGGGAGGTTACAGTCATCTGGGATAACTAATAACACATGTGTAGGACAATGGGGGGGTACCTGCACCTAAACTGTCTGCAACAATGTTGCCAATATCTGTGCATTTGGTGAATGTGAAGCATCTTCACACTGCAGACAACAGATGCCTTCCTGTCATGTGAATCTGCCCTGTGCTGCAATAGCCTCCTACTATTGTTATACAATATGCCTGTATCTGTAGTCCACTGGACAGGATTAATAAGTGGTGTGCAGTTGTTCTGGGTTAGATATCTGTGTGCACAGTACATGCAGTATGTGGGATGTCTGTGGTAAGCATATGCAAAGGTGCTGGCGGTGTGTGTTGTGGCTTCCACTGGCCCAGTGGGCTGCATGGATAGCATCACTGTCATAACTACTGAATAACTGTGTAATTACATGCATACATAGCAAGGTAGTGTACTGTGCTTGTGGTGTTGTTCGGATATGTATATCCAGGCTGAGTAATGTGTGTCCACATCACAGGGTTGGATGGCAGCACACATCCAGTATGTATGGATGAACACCCAGAATGTGTCAGACGTGTCACCTGTGCAGAAGTATCTGGCTATTACCTGTGCATCCCCACAACACACACACATGCAACATATGGCAGAAGTACTATAGCAGTACACACATGTTCATAGGTTCATAGGTTCATTGGTTCATACTAGGCTATCTGCCCGAGGGCATTTACAAGCTTAGCCCATCGTTTTGTGGCTTACGCCACCCCTTTAGTATGGTGAACTATACCCATTATTTTGCTGTGCCTCTGTTGAGCAGTGACACTGAGGTAATCCCTGGGGTATATCTGCGATCTCCCATCCATTGGTCAAGATTTCTCTTGAACAAGGCCAGCGAGGTGCTCTGCCTCACATATACCTGGATTTTGTTCCACAGCATAGGGAGTCTTTGGGTGATGAATCTATCCATCCAGCACGTCCTATTAATAGCCGTGTCGAGGTTTAAGTCTCCCGCCCTTGTGGCTCTGATGGATCTAGATTTTTTGAGGTGAAGCATATTCATCAAAGCTGGGTTTGACATGGCCTTGTATGTTAGGCAAAGGTCACCTCTGAGCAAGCGGTAAGCGACTGAATAGAACATACATGGACATGCTGGAGGGGCATATTCCTAACTGGGAGGCTCCCTTCACTCTGTAATGAGCTCGAACAGTTGAGAATGAACAGTTCATAGGTTCATACTAGGCTATTTGCCCTAGGGCATTGGTAAGCCTAGTAGAATGTGTTTGTCTTTTGCCACCCAATTACAAGTTATGCTGCTATGCCCTTGTCCGACGTTAGTATACTGTGCCTCTGTCTAACAGTGACATAGAAGTGATACCTGGGGTACAACTATGATCTCCATCCACTCATCCAGATTCCTATGGAAGAGAGTCAATGAGGGACTCTGCCTAACCAGTAGTGTGAGCTCATTACAGAGTGAAGGGAGCCTCTCGGTTAGGAATATGCCCTCCAGCATGTCCATGTATGTCAGTGCTGAGGTCCAGCTCTCCTGAGCATGTGGCTGTATGGGACTCTGATTGCCTGAGGTGCAGCACGTTCATTACTGCTAGGTAGGACATGGCTGTATATGGCACGCACAGATTGCCTCTGAACAGGCAGTATGCCACTGAGTCCAGCTGGATTCACTTTACCTGGGCAGCATATGACATCTGTGTGAGCCATTGCATCCCCTTGATGATGTACTGTTGTCCTGTACCAGTTGCTGTAGGTGTCTGGTTAGGTACATCCCAAAAGGTGCATTGTACGCAATTATAGGCCTGATGATGGATGAGTAAAGAGGCACAATGACCTCCCCTGCCATACATGTGAATCACTCATGATTAGCTGGGCTATATAACATGTCTGTCAATCCACGTTGGCCATGTGGTAGACAAATGACAGACCGCTACCATGTTTCTTCCCCAGGTCCCCAACTACGTTTTCTGTACTCAATGGCCTAACACCTATGTTGTACTGTGCCACCAATGTGGAGGCGTGGGAATCTGCATTGAATACTGATACTCCCCCCTCCCTTGTTCAAGTGTTGGGGCCGACAAGAATGGTAACAGCTATAACGTGGTAGTACTGGTGTGCTCCTGTAAAACCTGAAACAGGTTCATGTTACTGCACAGATATCGATGTCCAGAATGCTAGGTAGGGTTTTGACTGCGTGCATCCTTGGGTCTAGACGTCCAGTGTTGAGTAGCATCACTCTTACTTCCTCATCCTTTGTGATACAAATGGATGTGGGTTTGCCTTATGAGCCTTGCCTAATACAGGCACTATGGGTGTAGCAGGAGGCTCCGCCAAATGTCAATAGGACTGTGGTGACAGGTGCAAGCTGTCCCTAGCAAAGCATACCACCCCAAGATGGCAGGCATTGGCACACCTGTGAATGACACCAGTATGTCAGTCAATTGTTGGAAGGGATCATCGTGCCTTGATATTGTGGCATCGTTCTAGGTGAGGGTAGGATGCTACTCAAGGTCAGGGTCAAACTGTCTCGGGCTACGTGCTCAGAGAGCTCTGTAATGTCTCATGTCATGTAATCCAGGGAGGAATGTGTCAAGCCATTCACAGCAGCATGGACATTGACTGAGTCATACCTGTACCTGCCTTGGGGTTACCTGAGTGTTTGTGTTATGTGGCAGGTCATAGTGCCTGACAGGCTTCACACCATGACCCTCACCTCGTTAAGCCTGGTGAACGTGATGTGAGTGTGCCTGATGATAGAGGCACCTAGTACAGGTGTATGAGGTGTGTTGTTAACTGTTAATGGCTGTGAGTGTTCAGCACATTGGCTTTGTGTGATATGTGTTGCACATGTTCGTTTATGTGGTAGTGGTTGCCTGGATGTCTGCTTAGGAGGTCTCTGCTGCATAGGCAGAGCTGTGGTCTGAGCCTACAAGTATGATCATGTGTGATCATGTGTTAGGTCCGCTGTTGTGGTAGGTCTACGTGAGACTGGAAGTGTAGTGAGTGATCCCCTTTGCCACCTGACTGGTTATGGCAGTATTGAGTAGACAGAGCCTAGCCTCCAGTCTGGTATATGGTTGCATCACTCACATGAGTTTGAATTTGTTGTTAGGAGGAGGGTTGTCTGTGTACATGCATCTGTTCTAACATTGTCTCTGGAGTACCACACTCACCAGCTGGACTGGGGAGGGAACTGACAACTGACCTCTGGACATGCTAGAATACTATTGTGAATTCTGTAATCATTAATGATTGAAAACAAGGTCAAGTGGGGAGTGAGGGTGTACTGACATTACCTACAACTGCTGACTGATATAAAAGTGTCAGTGAGCAAGTGCCAGGTAACCTAAGTGCAATGTGTCACAATTAAGTAAATGCAACAATGACAAGCAGTCACTTGCTGTCATGTGTAACATGGAAGTACGTACAGTAAGCAATGCAGATATCAGTAGTGAGTCACAGATGTGTTGAGAAGATGTGTACTATGTGGAAGTAGCATACCAGTGAAATAACAAGCTAACAGATAACAAGCATATAAACAAAGGTAGATCCAGGAGGCCTGGATGTAGTGTTTGCTACAACAAACAAGGTGTAGCAATGTCAGTAAGATACAGCTCAGATATGCAGGCACTATAAACCTGAAACCAGATGTCCCCAGCTATGAATGGCAGAGTACAGCCTATTGTCACACACGAGTGCAGACCACAAACCTCGTTAATGTTAAATAACTGGCCTGAAGGCCAACTGCCCATACCAGAAGTAATACACTTGTACACTGGGCCCACAATCAGCAGTTCCCAACTTCAATGGATGAAAGATATGTGTCCTGCCACCACAGTGCTTGCCACCAACCTCCCTAATGTAAAACAACCGGTCTGAAGGCCAAGTACTTAGTACAAATGACATAGAATGATAGCTACACTGTAATCATGTTTTAACCAAGCAGTAATAAGTAGAAGTTAACACTCCCTGTATAGAATGTGTACCATGTATTGTTGAGATACTATGTTGATAACCTGTTTGTGTACCTTTCCAGATAGACATGGCACCAAAAAGGAACCCTGCCTACTCTGCTGCAGAGGATGACATGATTCACCAGAGCCTGGTGCGTGACTATGCCATCCTGTTCTCACGCACCACCCAGAATCAGCAGGAGAGGTCTGCACTGTGGCAAAACCTCGTTAGCAGGATAAATTATGTTGGCATGCATGATAGGACATATGAGCAGGTGAGACATCACTGCAGTGATTTGATAAGAAATGTCCGCCAGCGTGCTGCAGATATCCGCAGGCAACAGGTTGCCACAGGTGGGGGGGTGACCACACATCCCCCCCTCACCAGACAGGAGGGGCTACTGCTAAGTGTTGTGGATCCAGCCCCAGAACAACAGCAACAATCATGCATCCTGATGGAGGTTGGATCCACACAGCAGCAAGACAACGAGTGTGCAGGTAAGATGCCATATTCATTTATTGTTATTACTTTTACATTTGTTGACCCAGATAGTCTAGCTGGATATACGTCCATTTTCAGTAGAGGCCTGTGGAGAAAATCTCCACACATAACGTAATAAAGGCAGACAGACAAGTTGTTAATACAGACAGCCAACATAATAGAATTGTACATCAGCCTGTTAATTAAATCAACATACATGTAAGGAAGTCAAACAGTTTAGAGTCATACACAATGTACCGTTGGTTTCAAAGCAATCCTACCTAAAGCATAATGGTTATGCAATAAGGCAAAAGCCATATACATAATAGTTAGGGCTCAGAAGGGTAGAGAAGTAGAAGGAGTATGACAGATACAATGATATGGAAGAGGCAGGAGTCAAGAAGGGAAGTGAGGAAAAGAAGGAAGACAGTCAAGAGGAGGTGGGAGGGATGGGAGAAGTAGGTCAGAGCATAGAAGGACATCAAGGTGAAAGAAACAGGGTAGAAGCTAGTTTCTATGCACAATGAGGGGTTAAAGGTGAAGAGAGGGTAGGGAGAGGGACGTTAGCCTGGTCTCCAAGAAGAACAAAGCCAGTGGGTTTGGAAGTACAGTTTGAGTTGTCGTTTGAAGAGAGGTAAGGGTGAGATTAGAGTTAACTCCTGGTATGTACATATGACTGTTCTGTACGCTGTTACTTCATGCACGCATAAGGTGTGCATGTGGTATGTATCTGTCATCATGATATATATACAGACATGATGTGCAGCTGATGTGTATAAGGGAACTAGTGTACTACTGTACTGTATCATGTGCAAAATGAATGGCACACATGTGCCCACTGACATTACTCTCTTCACACTTCCAGGTCCCTCCCATCTAGCAATGAGGCAGGCCATACATGCTGGTGAGTCTTTAACATTATCTGTAAAACAATTTATAAAACTAGGAAGAGTAGTGTAACTCTGTAGTAGACATGCTGGTGACTGTGTTCACAATAACTGTAATTGACAGGTAGTAAATTGAGTAGTGTAACACGGTACTGATGTGTGTTTACTGTGGGGTGTGCATGTGTGCAAGTGTGCCTGTGCCCAAGTGTGCATGTGTGTTAGTGTCCTTGAGTGCATGTGTCCATTTCTGAATGTGTGCATTAGTATTGAAGTGCATCTCTTTCAAATATGTATTGAGACTGTAATCTGTGTTCCATGTTTTCCTCCCGTAGGTTCTGGTGCTGCTCTGGTGACCTGCAGCAGGGAACCTGAATCTTGTGCCCCAGGTACTGATGATGATGAAATGTCTGTAATGGTGCAGGAAGGTGTGTCTGGGTCCGCCATTGGTCAGCCAATTGACAGTACACAGCTTTCAACCCCGTCAATGCGCACAGTCATCCTGACGTTACATCCTTTGTCACCATTGTCCCTAGGTGATGGACAGTCAGCAGTGGGCATAGATCAGGGTAATGTGGTACCTGTGGTACATGCATCCCCACAAGGCAGCCATGAGCAGGGGCCTCCGATGGGACCACGCAGACAGTCACCCATGGGTTCTCGTGGGGGCATCCGTGGCCGTACTGCCTCTGGCCGACGTCCCCAAGGAGGTATGTCAACCTCCACTATGTTTAGAACTGTCATGCAGGCACAGGCACGTATGGAAAGGTACACCAGACAGGGTCTGAGGGAGCTGAGAGCATGTCGCACAGCCATGACAGACGGCATGCGTGATGTTGCGAATGCTATCCGTAACTTCACAGATGTCGTTGACAGACGTGGGGGCATAGAACAGCTGCTCCACAACCAGATGTCCATGGGCCAGGGCGATGGTGTGCGTTTGCGATGTCAACGTGGCTGTATGCCAGCAAGAGCACCAGCTGGCAGTGGCCGCGGACGACAACAGGCCCACTCACGCGCCTCAAGTGCCAGCACCAGCCCCAGCAATGCTGGGTCTGTGCTGTCATCCAGACGCCCCAGGAGACCACATGCACGTGGCTCTGGACAGTCCCAACAGGGAACTGTGTCCAGTCAACACACCCTTGCTCCCGATGACAGTACCCAGTCTGGGTTAGTACCGGATATGGCCCGTAGCACCCCTGCCAGGCACAGGTACCATGTCCGTGCCCACAGACACTGATCTGGATGACCTGACAGGTGCAGTCTGTGGCTGTCCACAAAACCCTGTACATGGCAGCCATTATGTGGGACTGTGTGCGTGCTTACACACATGCAGAAACCTAACACCTAGGGCAAACACATACACACACACACTGCACCAACAACGGTCCACCCTGTACTGCTGCCCCTCACAAACACACATACACACACATGTCAATTGGTGTTACCAGTGGCGGCTTGGGCATACCTAACCCACACCCTGTGCATATGATGACACTGTGCCACCTCCTGCATACTACAACATCGGTGCAGGTAAAGGTAAACACGTTGCTGATGCACAGGGTGACTACATAGATGTGTATAAGTAGTAACATGTTGGTAACTGCTGACTGTTGCAGTATAATTGTGTGTATATCCCAGCAGTCCTGCTGCAGTAACTGTATGAATGTCCTCAATTGTTATCTGCACCCATACTACTTAAAGTGTACCAGCTGCACACCATCACATGCTAACATTGACTATGGCAATGCGCATCTTGTGATGTTATGTAGATTCAGCTACATGTATCTGTTCTGTCACACATGCATTTATACACACCCTGCTACCCACACACATGCACACGCTCACCTGCCATTCCCATTATTTATCACCCTACATGGGTAGCTGTTGATACATGACAGGTACACATTTCAGAAGTGCACTATGTTGTTTACTACTGGCATCCCCTTCTCTACCTGTACTCACAGGGTGCAGGCAACCTCATCAGTTGAAAGATGTAATGTGCATCAGGTACTGTAGTACCCTGATTGCCACATCAAACATGTTTCCCATACGGAAATGCACACACAGACACATCCTACATCCACACACTTGCCACATTCAGGCTTCAGAACACTATCTAGGTATATTCGGGTACATGTGCGTGTGACAGTAGCATGTAACACTATACTGAGTACTGGCAGTTAGTTGTCTGTTGTCATGTTGTCTGTATAGAATAAAAGAATTGTTTGATTATCCTACTCCGTTTTGTGGACATTACTTGAAGAAGTGTTACCTTACATGTGTTATCAGTACCACCACCTTCTGTTTTGTAGTTTTGTTTGTATAGGGTGCTATCAACATCACTGCTTGTTAAGGGTAATGACCACCCTGCAGTGCATAGCCCCATGTGGCAAAAGCCACATCCCACCCCATCATTGTGCACACACACTAACCCCACCAACAGTAAAACACATACTTCCCATTTGCAAGATTCAAACCCATACCTAACTGTGCAATGACAGTAGAAACAGACACATTAGCAGAGTGTGCTATTTGCAGTAGCTGGAGAAATCTTTACTAATGCTGTACTTAGAGGGTGCTGACATCATCTGTGTGTAGGAGGAGGGATGTGCACCCTGTAGTGTGTTCTCCCAGTTGGCAAAAGGCAGTTAACCCTCCCAGCATAGTGCACACACATAAACCACACTCATACTAACACACATACATGCTCTTTGTAGGATTCAAACCCCTACCTACCTACATTATGACACTGAAGAAAGACGCATTAGCAGAGCGCGCTATGCAAATTACTGGAGGACTTTTCTACAGGTGATATAGTTATACAGTCCTGACATCATCAGTGTTTCAAAAGGGGGATCTGCATCCTGTACGATACTGTCACAGTTGCTAATAGGGACATTTCCCACACACACACATCGATGTGTTGGAGGTTTGCATATGTGGGGGATCCAGAACTCCAGTGTGATTAGTATATGGTTTGATTGCAACAATGAGGGATATACTCCCAGTGGTGAGCAGTTTGTACTCATGTTTGTAAAGATCAGCTCTAGTATATCTGCCCCTCTTGTGGGAAGGTTGGTTACCTGTTCCATAGCCAAAGAATGTCTGATCAATGGGAACCTTAGAGCTTGGGTATTGTGGCTTGTGTAATGTTCACAGTCTATGTTTGGGTAGCTGGCATCACCCAGTAAGATGGTGTTTGCAGAGTAATCTAAACTCTCCTGTGTCAGCATGAAGGCTGTGTGGGAGTCCTGAGTTTGAGAGGGTGCTGTAAGAGCTCCTCTGTGTCTCTTTCCATGTGGTCCAGGGAGGTACGTCTCAGGTTGTTTGCACCAGCATGGACAATGTCTGCCTCATAGCTGTACTTGCTGTGGAGTGACCTGTGTGCCTGTGTTATGTGGCACATTCTATCACCCAACAGGTAGCTGACTGTGACCCTCAACTTGCTCTGTCTGGAGGGCGGCACGTCTGTCAACAGCTCATGTCAAGCAAGTGCACACCCTCATAAATGATGTGGAAACCTTCAAAGGCCCAAGGCCTGTTGAAAATATGGACCAGACTGCAGATACCTGTATAGAGGCATTCTGTGGACACATTCAGGAATGCATGGATCATGAAGCCACATATGAAAGCATGACCCAATTCTCCAAAGGCAGATGTCCTGGGCCAGACACCAGCCATAAACACACTATACAATAGAAGGATGACGCCACTACATGATACAACAACCTCCCACAATGTGAAGGCACCACTGATGAGTATTGGAAGACAACTACAGGCACCCATATGATTGTCTAAGGCCATCTTTGAGAGAGGATTCCACAAGCCACTGAGGATAATCACAAGGCTGCCTGTAGTTATGTTAGTAACCTGGGTGGTACTACCCAGATATGCTCAGAGGTAATCCAATATGTCACACAAAATATAAAACACACAGACATTGCCATCATCCTAGTGGACAGGTTCAATGCTGCCTTCTCTCCTCACCACACCAAAAGGGCAAATATGTCTCGCAGCACAGTGCTTCCCCCCCTGACATCACAGATGCTCAGGTAAGAGATGCCCTTCCCAAAGCAATAAACACTGCATCAATGGGACCAGACAGTGTCCCAGGCTGTGTCCTACATGAACCACAAGAAGAGCTACACCCAGACATAACACCACTGTTCAATCCCAGCCTTAATACACGATATGTGGCCAGCGAGTGGCATACAGCAACAGTGGTCCCTCAACATTCAGGTGGTGCCGACACGGATCCTGGACACTACTCACCCCATATGTCTGACTAGCTTTGTCTGCAAAGCTATGGCAAGGATCATCATGAACCTCACATATCTAGATATTGTGGACCTACAGACATGTCACCATACACAGTTTGGCTTTGTCAATGGCAAATCCTGCCTATCAAACCTGTTTGATTTCTTTGAAACAGTCACCAAGGCCACTGTCAAGGGGTAGGAGGTCCACACAGCCTACCTGGACCTTGCATAAGCCTTGGATACAATACCCCACTTGTGCATTCTAGGGAAGCTCACCAGTGTACATATTAACCCCTATGTCACTATGGGTATTGCACAGTGGCTCAAGGGCAGAACACACATGGTAGAATTGCTGGAGCCATGTCAGCCTCCAACCTGGTACAAGTGGTGTCCCACAAGGCACAGCCCTAGGAGCTGTCATGTTCATTATATATTTGTCATAGGTACAGGCCAACATGGAAGTACTGTGGCTCAGCAAGTCGCAGGTGACTGCAGACCGAACACCATAATCAACTCACCAGCTAACACATGCATCCTCCAAAAGGGACTCTTGCAAACACACGACTTGTGCCACAGCCATGGCCTCAACGTGAATGACAGAAAGAGTATAGTCATCCCCTTTGTCAAACACTAAGTGACCACAACGTACCACATATGTGTTAATCCAGTAAGTGCATACCAAGGAATTATGGACCTTGGGGTACGCAGGTTGATAGCATTCTACCATTTGACAACAACATGGACAAAGTGGTTAGGTAAGCATGTTATATGTGCCACATCATCATGGGATCCACATGTAGGCCAGGGGAGGACATTGTGCCCCTTTACTCATCCCTCATCATGCCCATAATTGACTATGATGAACCTGTCGGCATGCACCTTACCAGACACCTGCAGCAACTGGAGCTACCACATATGTACCTCGACAAGGGGATCAAAGTGCTCAAACAGATGCCACATACTGACTGGTTAAAGTAGCAGCAGCTCTACTCAGTGACATACTGCCTCTTCATAGGCTATCTGTGCCTGACATAGAAGGCCAGGTCATACCCTCACTTAATGGCCATGCTGCATCTCAGAATATCCAGATCCCACCAGGATACACGCTGGAAATACTTGCACCTCAGGAGTGATATACATAGGACATGCTGGAGGGGCACATTCACAACTCACAGGCTCCCTTCATTCCTGATTATTATCCCAATAGAGGTTAGGCAGACTGACTCAGTGACTATCTTCAAGAGTGATATTAATGACTGGATGTGACATTGTAGGGTTACCCTGGGTATCACTTATGTGTCACTGTGAGAAAGAGGCACAGTATACTAACCTTGGAAAAGGGCATAGCAAGACAGATTCACAATGCATGTTGAAAGGCACACACATTCTGGCTAGGTGGATACATGCCCTGGGCAGATATCCCTGTACGAACCTATGGACCTATGTCTCTTTCACCATGGGCCCTATGTGCTGTCAATCACCAATGTAATCTCAATACTCCGGTAGCATGTGCAAAGGTCAGTTGTCAGTTACCTCTATGGTACAGTTGTGGAATATGTGTGTCATGTAGTAATGTCACAGCTGCCACATGTACACAGTCAACCCTATCCCCTACCCATTGATGTACATCACATGTATGAGATGGAAACACATGGCCAAACTGTAACAACAACATACAAGTCAGTCAGATGCATGGACACATATGACTCAGTCATTGTCCATGCCACCACAGCTGATGTGGGATGTCGCTCACTGGGATACATGATAGGAACATGGAAGGGATCACTGAGCAAGTGACACAGGCTGGTAGACCCCTGACCTTGGTTGGCATCAGACCCTCACCAGGGATTCCGACAAATTACTGAATGCTAATGAATAAGTGTAGCTACAACACCCTAGCTGAATGGTTCTTAGCATGCAGTCACTGCATTGCTATGGAATACTGTCTTACCACTCCCACAACAGGTGAAAGCATGCAGCTCCTGTACATCAACAACATGTAGACTTTATGCCCCAGACCAGGTGTGCATCCCTCACTACTAGGCTGATAGCATCTACATCTCACACTGTATATACACATCCCACATGCAGCACCTGCACAGAAGACCATGGCCATAATGTTACCCTGTGCAAATACCATGTATTCACATGTGGCAGGCATCACACATGGTAACTATTGAAAGTCACAGGTACATATGTATATATGGCACACACATACATCATGTGTGCATTGCCATAACCGGTGTAATCAATGTCATGCATTATTGTGAGGGACAACCCACACACATGGGCATTCTGTGTGTGCACAACACACGTGGCATGTCTGTAATCAAAAGCCATACATAATTGTGATATCGTTTAGAAAGGGGTATGTGCATCCTGTAGTGTGTTTTCCCAGTTGACAAAAGGGATATATCAATCATACACACTTACCCCCTTCACACACACTTGCCACCTGCTGGATTCAAACCCCTACCTAACTATGTTATGACACTAGAGACGGACGCATTAGCACAGCGCTATTTGCATTACTGGGGGATTTCCTTTCCCCTGATATACTTATAGGGTGCTGACATCATCAGAGTTTAGAAAGTGGAATGATCATCCTGTGGTGTGTTTTCCCAGTTGCCAAAAGGGATGTTTCTTTCATACACACTTACCCCCTTCACACACACTTGCCACCTGCTGGATTCAAACCCCTACCTAGCTATGTTATGACATTAGAGACGGACACATTAGCACAGCACGCTATTCGTATTACTGGGGGATTTTCTTTCCCCTGATATACTTATAGGGTGCTGACATCATCAGAGTTTAGAAAGTGGAATGATCATCCTGTGGTGTGTTTTCCCAGTTGCCAAAAGGGAATGTTTCTTTCATACACACTTACCCCCTTCACACACACTTGCCACCTGCTGGATTCAAACCCCTACCTAGCTATGTTATGACACGAGAGACGGACGCATTAGCACAGCGCGCTATTCACATTACTGGGGGATTTCCTTTCCCCTGATATACTTATAGGGTGCTGACATCATCAGAGTTTAGAAAGTGGAATGATCATCCTGTGGTGTGTTTTCCCAGTTGCCAAAAGGGATGTTTCTTTCATTCACACACACTTGCCACCTGCTGGATTCAAACCCCTACCTAGCTATGTTATGACACTAGAGACGGACGCATTAGCGCAGCGCACTATTCACATTACTGGGGGATTTCCTTTCCCCTGATATACTTATAGGGTGCTGACATCATCAGAGTTTAGAAAGTGGAATGATCATCCTGTGGTGTGTTTTCCCAGTTGCCAAGAGGGATGTTTCTTTCATACACTTACACACCCACACTTGCCACCTGCTGGATTCAAACCCCTACCTAGCTATGTTATGACATTAGAGACAGACGCATTAGCACAGCGCGCTATTCGCATTACTGGGGGATTTTTTTTCCCCTGATATACTTATAGGGTGCTGACATCATCAGAGTTTAGAAAGTGGAATGATCATCCTATGGTGTGTTTTCCCAGTTGCCAAAAGGGATGTTTCTTTCATACACACTTACCCTTCACACACATTTGCCACCTGCTGGATTCAAACCCCTACCTAACTATGTTATGACACTACAGACGGATGCATTAGCACGGCACGCTATTCGGATTACTGACAGAATCCTTTTCTCCAATAAACTTATAGGGTGCTTACATGATCAGTGTCTAGAAAGGGGGATGAGCATCCTCTGGTGTGTTTTCACATTTGCTAGGAGTAAAATTTGGACCAAGTGTGTGAGCATGCCCAGTTCAGCCTTCCCATGGCATGTTGTGTGAAAGATGTCTCATTTATCTAAGTGTGTGAGCATGCCCAGTGTGGGCTTTACATATGTTGAACTCTACAGCCCATCACATTTGTGGATGAGTGTGACCTTCAACAAATACCTCCAGTTTATGGTTGTGTGTTCTGTGCTATGTTGTGTAGTTACTGTCCAAATGCTTTTTGTGTGAACAAAACAGGGAGTATACTGTGCCTGCAGGTTTTGCATGGGATACTTTGCACACAATTGTCAACATCCGTTCATACTGACCTAACACTGTAGCACTGTCTAGTGTAGTGTTTCAGTACTTTCACTGTGGTGGTCAGTATCCTGGGCTTTAGTCCTATCACTGCTTTACATTTCCATAGTGTGCACAACAGCCTGGATAGGGTCCAGTTGTGCACATCTGCACAAAGGCAGTGCCTCTACAGACCCTGGTAATTGCTGCCCCATAAGCTTAACAAGTGTAGTCTGCAAATCTATGGAGAGGATCATAATTGAGCTCATAAACAAAGATATAGGGGACATGAAGACATTGTACCCATCCCATTTTGGCTTGGTCAGGGGCAGATCATGCCTTTTGTACTGGGTTGACATCTTCAAATTGGTCACTTAGGCCATTGTTGGGGAAAGGCAGTCCATACAGCCTACCTTGGCCTTGCAAACACTTTCAACACAATACCCCACTCAGGTATTGTGAAAAACCCTAACAACTGAAATGTAAACCCATATGTCACAAGATGGGTTGCAAACTGGCTTAAGGACGGGACCCACAGGGTTAGAGTTGCTGGCACTATGTTAGACTCCAGGCTGGTCACAGGTGGTGTCACACAGGGCTCAGTCCTTGGCCCCCATTGTTTGTCATGTACTTCCCAGAAGTACAGGCCAACATGGGAGGACTTTGGATGACAATATTAGCAGATGACTGCACACTGGGCACCATAGTGGACAGTGCATCACACACAGATATCCTTCAGAAGGGACTCACAGTAACTGATAGCTGGTGCCAGGGCCATGGCCTGAAGTCAAAGTGCACAACATGTGTAGACATACCCTTCAGGAAAAGCAAGGTGACCCCAAGCTACCATATAGGTGGCAATCCTCTAAGCACAGAGGAGGTTATCATGGACCTGGGGACCCAGGTTGACAGTCGCTGTTCTTCTGAGACTCACATTGCTAAAGTGGCTAGGAAGACCTTCTACATTGCCCACCTGATCAGGATGGGATTCACATCCAGATCTAGTGGGTCATTTTTCCCCTGTACTCTTCACTTATCAGACCGGTGATCGAGTCGAATGCCCTATTCTGGCTGTATCTCACCCAACATCTGCAGCAATTGGAGACACCCTGACTGTCCCCCACCTAAAGGATCAAGGAACCCCAACAGCTGTCATATGCTGCTAGATTGAAGACACTCACACTCTATTCACTCACATACCGTCTGCTTAGAGGTGACATGTGCCTGACATGCGAGGCCATGTCCAAACAGAGATTAATGGACATGCTCCACCTCAGACTCAGAAGATCCACCTGAACCACTAGTGCAGATGACTTACACCTTAGCAGGGATGTATGTTGGACATGTTGGAGGGATGGAGTTATCACTCGGAGACTCCCTATGCTGTGGAATACAATCCTGGTCCATTTGAGGCAGAGCACCTTGCTGGCTGTGTTCAAGAGGTATCGTGACCTAATGCTAGTCGGAGAGTGTGTTTGTCCATCAACACATTGTAAGCGTAGTTTGCCATGTCATATGTCTTGTTTAGTATACTGTGCCTCTGTCTACCTGTGACATAACATTGATACCCAGGGTAAACCTCCCATCTCCCATCCACTCATTAGGATTCCTGTTGAGGGGACTCAACCAGTGTCTCTATGGACAACCTGTACTGGTAGTTTACTCATGTGTGGGGTGGCTTCTGTGTTTTGGATAATGCAGTACAGCCTGTCTTATATATGTCAGTGCTGGGGTTCAGGTCCCTCATGTGCATAGCTCCCTGCCATTCAGATTGTACAAGGTGCAGCATGTGCATTGATTCCAGCTTGGACATGGCTTTCTACATCAGGCACAGCTTGCATCTGGGTGGACAGCATGGCAGTGCGTGGAGCTGCACTCTGTTTAATCAGACTACACATTACATGTGTTCCAGCTCTGTCATACTCCTGGTGAGGTACTGTTGTGGACTTTACAGGTGCTGGATGTGTGTGCATGAGGTACACCCCAGAGGGGCTGTTGTGGTCATTTATAATGCTGATGAAAGATAACTGCAGAACCAGAATGACCTCCCCTTAGCTAGATGTCAGACAGCATGGACCATACAATCACAACTGAAAACAGGACCCTCTCCATAAAGGGAAAGTGTCCTGTCTGGTGGACCCCAGCCATAAACAAACTGTATGACAGATGAGGGTTACTAATGCAAGACAGAGCTACATCTCCAAAAGGGAAGACAGCTGTGATCAGCACTAGTAGAAAGCTACATTATCTCATAAAGACATGCAAGGTCAACTTGGGGACATAAATCACCAAAGACAATGAAGGTAACCACACTGCTTTCTTCAGTTATGTCAGACACCTGGTTGTGAACCCTCGGATATGCTCAGAGTTGGTACACAACAACATATATTCCAGTGACCTGACAGATATTGGCAACATTCAAGGACAGCTTCAGTGCGATTTACCCCCTCCCTCACCCCCAAAACAAGATAGTTATCACTGCTGTATGTAATCTCACTGTCATCTTGGATGTCCCTGTGAGAGCCACACTCAGCAAAGACAAGTACACAGCATCCATGGGACCTGCTGGTATCTCCAGTTGCATGCTATGTGAACTCCAGAAGGGGCTGGACCCATATATACAACTGCTATTTAACCTTAGTCTTGCTACAGGATATGTACCTGAACACTGGCATACAGCAACAGTGGTCCCATTCCACAAAGGAGATGCCTCCACAGACCATGGCAACTACCACCACACAAGCTTAACCAGCCTTGTCTGCAAAGATATGGGAGGAGTCATGGAGCTCTTACACAGACACATTACTGACCTACGGACCCTTGTTCCCACCTAGTTCAGCTTTGTACAGGGCAGATCCTGCCTTTGCACCTTTGCACCCGAAAAGTACCTACCATGAAGATCAGGGTTCTTCAACACATGTCATATGCTTCCAGAATAGAGGAAGTCCAGCTTTGTTCAGTGTCATACCGCATACTTACAGGTGACCTATGCCTGACATACAAGACCATGTCCAATCAGGATTTGGTGGACATGCTCCACTGCAAGCTATCCAAATCCACCACAGCCATGAGAGCTGAGTATTTGAACCTCAGCACATACATGTATAGGACATGCTGGAGGGACAGAGTCATAACTCAGAGGCATCTCACACTCTAGCAGAGTATCCCAGTTCATGTTTGACAGAGTCCCTCACTGACTCTCTTCAGGAGACATCTGGACAACTGCATATGAGACGGAGGCACAGACTAGACAGAGACACAGTCATGTTATTCAATTACGTAAGGGGGTCATAATGTGTCACTACTAAGTCAGAGGCACAATATTCAGAATCTATTCTGTACACTTATTACCACTATAAGGGGTGGCAATAGCCACATCACTATGGCTAGGCTTATACATGCACTAGGGCAGATAGCCTAGTAGTAGACTATGACACTATGAAACACCGGTGTATGTGTAGCTATTGTCAATCAAACAGTATGATGTGGCTTGGGGGCTTGATATCTCCCTGTATTCCAACATTGTTTTGTCTATTCCTTCTAGCATGTCTAGGGATCAGTTGCTAGTGTCCTCTCCTGCTCAGCTGGTGAACCTGGGAATATTGAGGCACTGTTACACTTGCCTCATGTACACTGACAACCCTCTCCTTCTGCCATAAAACACACATACATGTGAGAGATGCAACTATATAGCCAAAGTGGAGGCTGAGCTCTCTCAACATAGGACTAGCAAGACCAGAGAGAAGGTGAAGCTAACCACACACACATCACAAATCCAGTCTCACATGGCACTGTCACAACTTAAGATCATACACATAGACACACAGAGACACTCGGAGGCTCTGATCAGAAGTCTACCAGAATGGCAGTGGCCACCACAGCAGACACTCACACAACTGCCTCCACAGGGCACAGCACATGCAACACATTGACCACAGAGTCGGTGTGCCAAACAGTCACAGCCCTTAAGGCCAAACACAATGCCAGACACACTTGTCATAGGTGACTCCATAGTCAGACACACTGATGTCCCACTCACCAGATCAGGTACAGAGGAGGTCACAGTAAGCTGCCTATCGGGCACTGGAATCCACCACATAATGCAAGCACTCAGGTCACTAAACTGCAAGTACAGGTCTGACCCAGTCATAATCCATGCTGGTGTGAACGACCTGAGATGTACCTCCATGGACTACATGGAAAGAGACATAGAGGATCCCTCTGATTATGTAGGCCAGGCAGGTATGACCCTGACCTTCGGCAGTATCCTACCTTCACCAAGTACGATGCCACATAAACAGAGACAAGATGATCAGCTGTAATATTTTGCTTAGACTATGGTGTCATTCTAAGGGGGTCCAATGTCTGTCTGCCTGGGATGACATGCTGGACAGGCCATGGTGATTTGCAAGGGACGGCTTGCACCTGTCACCCCTGGGCTTCCGGATTTCAGATGATGCTCTTGCCACCCCCATTGTGCCTTTTTTATGCAAGATTCAGATTCTACACCTACCACCCTAGAACACAGTAAAGGAAAGACACTAAGGGTAATGCTGCTCAATGCCCAAGGTCTCAACCTCAAGCTGCACACACTCTATGCCCTTCTCAGTATGTAGCACATTGATGTCTGTGCTGTGCCTGAAACCTGGTTCACAGCTTCTGACAGCATCCCGGCACTATCGGGTGTTACCTCATATCATGCACCAGCATCCCGACAACACCAAGAAGGATGGTGGGTGTCCATATTCATCAAGGACACCCTCACCTCATGGTTGGTGGCAACACACGATGCATCGGAGACCATCCAGGTGCCAGTGACCATAGGCAAGACTGCTCTGCAGTTTGTAGCATGTTACATGCCACCCGCTCAAACTCAGGTACCTCACACAGCTATCCTGCAAACACTGAAGGGGATAAATGTATCTCCAAACACCATCCTACTGGGTGATTCCAACTATCCACATATAGACTGGGATCACTAATCATGCCACAACACTCTAACACAAAGGTTCCAAGAGTTCATACACTGAAATGCCATGGGACAACTGGTCCCAATCCCCTCAAGTGGAGGCAACATACTAGAACACATCATCACGAACATGGGGTCACACTGTTCAACACCAAACGTATACCCATCATTGGTGAGATCAGATCATGGACTACTCTCAGTGGGAGTCCACATCCCACCCACACCCCAGATGGGAAAAGAAACAGTGAAGACCTTCTCAAATGCCGACTTCACATTTCTGAGGACTGGTGTGGTCTCTTTCAAGGCCCCCAGGCCAGCGGACACCATTACCCAAGCCACTGTATCACTTAGAAATGCCTTCTACCAGCACCTCCAGGACTGCATGGATCAGGCAATCCCAAATAAAAAGACTCTTTGTACCACAGGCAAGCATCCAGTCTGGTGGACCCTAGCCATAAACAAGCTGTACAACACAAGGAAGGAGCTACTACGAGATAGACCGTAATCCGTAGGAGGGAAGACACCCCTGCTCATTGTGAGTAAAACACTGGGTTCCCCCATACAATCATCCGAGGCATGTTTTGAGAGTAAACCCACTCAGGACTCCAGGGACAATCATGAGGCCTTTTTTACCTATGTTTGAAACCTGGGAGGGAACTCCCAGATATGCTCAGACTTAGTTCAGAATGATGTTGATATCACTGCACCTACAGACATTGGCAACATACTGGCTGACAGGTTCAGTGCAGATTTCTCCCCCCCCCCCAACTGGAGGGGTATGTACACCAGAGGATTGTAGCCCCCCAAACATCTCCACTGCTGGGGTGGGAACTGCTCAATCCAAGGCAGAAAACACTTTATCCATGGGACCAGATGGTGTCCCCAGTTGTGTGCTCCATGAACTCAATGAGTAATTACACCCGCAGTTAGGGCAGCTGTTTAATCTTAGTCTCATCTCAGGATATGTTCCCAAGGAGTGGCATACAGCAATGGTGGACCCACTTCACAAAGGAGGTGCCTCCACCAACCCCTGAAACTACCATCCCATCAGCTTGACAAGCCTGTTCTGCTAAGCTATGGAGAGGATCATAATGGGAATTCTAAATGAAGACATAGGGGACTTGCAGACATTGGATCCAATCCAGTTTGGCTTTGTCAAGGGCAGATCATGCCTTTTAAACTTGGTTGACTTTTTCAAAACAGTCACCCAGGCCATTGACGTGGGCAAGGCAGTCCACACAGCCTACCTTGACCTGGCAAAGTCTTTCACACAATACCCCACTCAGGTATCATTGAAAACATCACCAGCTTAATTGTGAACCCATACATCACAGCATGGGTTGCAAACTGGCTAAGTGACGGAACACACAGGGTCAAAGTTGCTGGTGCCAGTTCACACTCCAGAGCTGTCACAAGTGGTGTCCCACAGGGCTCAGTCCTGGGCCCACATTTGTTCAGTATCTACTTTTCAGAAGTACAAGCAAACACAGGAGGATTATGGCTGACAAAGTTTGAAGATGACTGCAAACTGGGAAGCATAGTTGGAAACCCATCTGACACAGACATCCTTCAGAATGGTCTCATAGACACGGATAACTGGTGCCACAGCCATGGCCTTACATTAAACACTAAACAATGCATAGCCATACCCTTCAGGAAGGACAAGGTTACCACTACTTCCCATCTAGGTGGCAATCCTCTAAGCACAACGGAGGTTATCAGGGACCTGGGCACCCAGGTTGACAGTGACCTTTTGTTTGACACTCACATTGCCAGGGTAGTTTGGAAGGCCTTCTACATTGGCCACCTCATCATGCAGTGATTCACATCTAGATCAAGGGAGGTCATTGTTCCCCTGTAGTCATCACTCATCAGACCAATGATTGCATACAATGCCCCATTCAGATTGGATGGGCCCACAAATTCCTCGACAGGAGGTGAAAGGGTCTCAAACATATTTCTTATGCTGCCCGACTGAAGGAATTCCAGCTGTATTCAGTCACTTACCGTCTGCTCAGAGGTGACCTGTGCCTGACATACAAGGCTATGTCCAACCCAGAATTAATGAACATGCTTCACCTCAAGACCTCTACATCCATCAGAACTACAAGGGCAGGAGACCTAAACCTCAACACAGATATTACTAGGATGTGCTGGAGGGACAGATTCATCACCCAGAGAGTCCATATGCTGTGGAACAACATCCTGGTACATGTGAGGCTGAGCACCTCACTGGCTTTGTTCAAGTGAGATCTTGACCAATGGATGGGAGATTGCAGGTATACCCCAGGGATAACCTCAGTATCACTGCTTGACAGAGGCACAGCAAAATAATGGGCATATTATCCATCAACTTGCAGGGGTGGCAGAAGCCACAAAACTCTGGGCTAGGCTTATTAATGCCCTAGGGCAGATAGCCTAGTATGAACCTATGAACCTATGGACATAGGCCTGGGGCAGTTCCTGCTATTAGGACAGTGGTCTGCAGCAAGCTATATAGTAGTAGTCGGTTTTAGCCATTGGTTGTTGACCATGGCTATTCCATGTTGCTTCTTGTTGTGGTACAAACATGGGTGTGTGGTTATACATGCTATTTATTGCTAGTCACCCTCATTTTGTATCTTGTTCCATGTTTTTGCACATGTACATCACTGTATGACGTGCAGCTGTTTCCATGAGGGTCATATGCGTGGATATGGATGTTAGTTGGGGTCCTCAGGTGTGCATATTGTACATGATATTACATTACTTAACACATGGCATTCATGCCTCAGGTGGTGCTGCAGGGCCACCTCTGTCGGATACACATACTACACTCCCTGTACATTTGGAAGCAGGTTGTGTCATGTTAGGCATCCCTGTTACTGTATGAGTGAGTCAGAGCGGGTATCAGTCCCAGTGTTCCTACTGACCAAGCGTATGTGCTATGCGTTGCCTCTTTGCCAAGGCCAGGACATACTGGGCACGCCTCCTTCTGCCTACTGGGACTAGGTCAGGTTGTTCCTCCTCCGAGTCACCCCCTGCCTGTGGTGGCCTTGGCAATGGTGGGGGGATGTTTGGCCCAGCCCTGTGCTGGTCCTGCTGCAGCTGTTTCCGCAGGATCATATTATGTAGCATAGCACATATCATGATTATTTGGGTACATGTAGTTGGTGTGTACTGCAAAGCTCCACCAGACGTGTCCAGACACCGGAACCGTGACTTGAGCAGCCCAAACACACGCTCTATGATATTACGTGTTTGTGCGTGTGCCTCATTATGGCGTTCCTGTTCAGGTGTGTGTGCATTTCTGATGGGTGTCATCAGCCACGGCTCAAGTGCATAACCTGCATCCCCCACTAGGTGTCCGTGTGGGAAGTCCCCATTGGCAAATGATTGGTACAGCTGCATCAGATGCCAGATGTGGGAATCGTGGTAGCTCCCAGGGCAGCCAGCACACACATTCATTATTATGCCCTGGGCATCACACACGACCTGGCAGTTGATGGAGGGGTATCCCTTACGGTTAATGTAGGCTCTACCCCGCTCACCGGCTGGTGCTTTGATGCGTATGTGCGTGCAGTCTATTGCACCCAGCACCTCAGAGTATCCCACTATTTGCTGGAAGAGACGCATATTGCTGGCCACAACCTCACGGTCATTAGGGACATATATATGATCACTGACATGTGGTGACATGGCATCCAGGAACTGGTGCAGTACTCTGGAGGCTGATGCCTGTGATATCCCCATCATATCACCAGTTGGTCTCTGGAAGATACCTGTTGCTAGTATTCTTAGGCCAACACATACCTTGGTTTCAACTGGGATGGGTTCCCCTCTGTTGGTTCTGTGTGTGAGATGTGGCCTGCACAGCTCAACAATCTGCTGCAGAAGGTCTCTGTCCACTCTGTAGCGCTCTACTATCTCCAGCTCATATAACCCATGGTAGGTGACCCTGGGCCTGTATACTCTTCTCCTTCTCCTCACTCTGGGTTGTCTGTCAGCGTCTGCATTGTCACCACCCTCAGCAATTCGCCTATGCCTGATTATAATAGCCATGGCAGCCCTTAGCATTTCTGCTCTGAGTTCAGCTTTTTTCAGTTTTCAATTCTGATAGCTTAGTTTCTGGCAGTATCTCTTGTGAGAAACAGCCTGCACTGCTCTTTGTTGTGTTTTAAGTGCTGAGTTGGGCTTCTAGTCTGCCTGTGTAATTGCCTGCTTCTAATTGTTTCCACCAATTAACTCTAGTAGTAGCTTCTGTCAGTTTCCATGTATTTTAGTTGTTTCCTGTTTCCTCTCTGTTTCCTGAGGGGGAGCAATGTGCACACCAGCTTAAACACGCTCACAGTTACTTAAACGCCAAGACACATCCCTACACGGTGTTACACGCGCACACATCCTTACATGGTGTGATTTATGTTAAAACGCGCGCACACTGCCTTCAACACGTGCACACCCGCGCAAACCGTTATAAACAGTTTGCAACACGCTCCCACATGTTAAACCTGCCTTACACGCGTGCACACGCGCGCATGCACGTATATCAAGAAAGTTTGAGTGTAGGGATAGCGTATACCCTCAATTTCTTGACTTTCCTAGTGTTCTGTTGAGACACACCTCCCTCACTGATGTCTGTCTGTCATCTGTTACCTTACATTGCCCTCCAATCTGGTACATTTCTTTCTATCCTTCCCCCCCGTGATGTCACCTACCTCTTACGCTGTTCCTCCCCTTCTCTAAGTCTTACACTACTCAGAAAGTGCTCATTACCTATGTGGCAGTGTGATTCAGTATTGTAACCCTCATTTACATAGGATTGCCTAGTAATGACTAGTTACATGTCTTACACGGAGCTTCCCCCCCTTGACAACCACTACACGGAGGCCATATTGTTTTTGGTCTGCAAGTCCCTCCATTGACATTCAATGTACTACATAAATCCCACAATTGTGGGCTTATAAGCTTCGGTTTTAGTTTTAGGTAGCGCACCCGCTTTGCTGGTGTGAGCTGCAGTTAAACCCAGAAATCCCGTGGAAAAAAAAAAAGTTATATAACTTATTTTTGCAACACTTTTTCATGCCAATGGTCACATATTTGGCCATTGGCATGCTTAATGAAACATATGCACCCTTTATTTGGAGCTGACATAGCTCCGTTTTTAATTTTGCAGAAATGTACTCAGTTGTCAGCTGAGTACATTTCTGCAGCTAACACGTCCATTACACGGACTGGTTTTGGCTTCGTGGATCGCTCAAATACCTAATTTGCATATCTTGGAGCTGCAAATGAGGTATTGAGCATTTCCACGCCCAGTCCGTGTAAGAGACGTGTTAGCTGTCTCTTACATGGAGATTTGGGCTGTTCCTGAATCAGGAGGCTTACACGGAGGCTTACACTACTCTTGAACTCCGTGTAAGCCTTCCTGAATCTGGCCCACTATGTTTACTGTGACTAATAAAATTCACTAGTAACCACAAAGGCAAAGCCAGGTGAACTCACACTGCACTTTATTGAAGACACACTCCAGCATCAGACAACAGAGTTCTGATGAAGTCCCACAGCAGATGAAAGCGCTTAACTGTTGTGTACTGCTAGAGTGTGTCTTCAATAAAGTGCAGTGTGAGTTCACCTGGCTTTGCCTTTGTAGTTACTAGTGCTTTGTGCTGTGGAAGATTTGGCTGTCATATTTTATGGCTACTAATAAAATTCAGTTTAAGACCTAGAACCTAAAGACTGCCATCACTATAAAATAGTTTGTGCTAAAGAGTTTGCCATTTATACTTCTTTCATAACCCCTATGGATCCATAAATATGAACATTTGTTTGAAATGTGAGGACATAATTTGATTCTGTCAAAAGCCTTAGGCCCTGCCCATTGGAAGTTCCAGTGCAAATTTCCTGTGGTCCATTGGAATGAATGAATGAGTTAACAGAGCATTAAAAAGTGGATCATCCCTGACATCTGGCAGCAAACTACTGTAGACTCAGACCAGAAGGGGAGGTCCCTTAACACACCCCTGTAATTATACACCAATAAGTCTCACAAGCATATTTTGCAAGGTGATGGAGAGAATCATCATATAATTTACTCATACAGACACATAAAACCTTCTGCAATATTGTTTTGTCAAAGGTAGCTATTGTATAATTCCGATCCAATGTGGGATTCCTGCCTGAATTAAAGTTTTTCTGTCCATGCGCCTTAGCTTGATCTGCCTAAAGAGTTGAGCACTGCATGCTATTACTGAATCATGCAAAAACTAAGGGATATAAAGGTAAATGAACCTATAATAATTTGGATTCTCAACTGACTACATGGCCATATATAACAGGTCAGAACAGGAGGGTTCGTGGCCTTACTATCCCCTGCTGCCAGTGGAATTCCTCAAGGCACTGACTTGGGGCAACTCCATTTTTGGCATCTTCTCAGACATTAGAACTACCAAGTCCAGTATCTAGCCTTCCAAATATGCAGATGACTGCAAATTTGGGAACACTGTCTTCAACCCATTGATGGCTGGTCACTTCAAGCAAAGGGGGCCCTCAGGAAGCAACTGAATGGGTTGGGCTAACTAGAACAAGGTGGGACTCTATTACAACAGGACAATACCTTTACCTGTGATCAAACAATAGATGGGGTCATTCATTTTCATTCTCAGACTGCTATAGTATATATCCATTCATTGTAGCCACTTTACTGACTATATACACCTCAGATGTCTGACTTGCAGCCAACAAGGTCAGCCTTAGATGAAACTGAGCTTAGATAAAGGTCTCCAAGGGTCCCAAGTTACACACTAGTCTCCAGTGTACTTCCCCATTGCCCCTTTCTAGTTTCTTCATCCTGGCCACATACCATCCATATAGATTACTTCTTTCTTGCTTTTTTATACTTTCTTTAATTTTTAGTTCCTCCATGCTTTTAACACATGCTAAATGGCCAATATTCTACTGTACTAAGATAGGAGGATGTAAGTAAATTAAGCTATGCGTCTAAGGTCCACTAGGCTCCCAGAAGTCACAGGGTTCTAAATGATCTGAGGTACATCTTGGAGCTTTTTTACAACTTTTTGATTTAATGATGGCCTGAACAAAAAATTATGAGAAAGGAAAGAAATTTAGTATTATTTTTCTTTCAAGGCAAAATATGTTGTGCCTAAAGCTTAATATTCATAGCTAACAAAGCGGTATTCTTCTAAAAAAATGAGAAGACAAATGTAAAGCAATAAAATTCCTTTCTGGGAATAGTGCCTGCCCTCCTGCCCTTCCAAAGAAAGATAATTATCTTATTGGTTCCCCTCTCATGTTAGATTGGGACAAAAGTAAAAGTATAAATGGCCAGAGGCATATATTATACATATGAGGGTCTGGAAGAAGAAACAATGCACATGGATAAAATCCACTCAGAGACAGAGAAAGAAAGTACATGCAGACTTCACAAAGAAGTAAGCACAGTGAAAAAATCAGCCAGAGAAACAAGCTCTGTTAGATGGTAACTCTACATAAGTGTGACACTCTGCCAATAATCAGCAGCTATCACACACACCCTGTCCAGACCACCACAGAGGACAGGCAGTTACTGAGCACAGTTCTGATATCTGACTGTGATGGAGAATGAATCACAGGAATTTATCTTCTCAGCTCACTGCTGACAGAATATAATGTGTAACCACTCCCCCTCACATGGAAGCCATTCATTGCATTCACTGCTTGGCATGTCAAACACATACATGTCTGAGATTGTGGTAGTTGGTTTTAGCACTTTTCCCATTGCAGTGCGACCTCAGAGTTGGTATATATAATTAGCAGGGCATCTGGAAGAAGTTTTTGCACTGATAGGAATCCTCCCATTTATGCGTTAACCTCTTATCTCAAGTATCAAGGAGAAAGCCAAAATTAATGGTAGACAAATTAGCAAAATCAAGGACAACTATTGCATTTATATATTTTACAAACTTGATAGAATAACAAGCTTTGCATTGGTGTGCATTTTAAGACTGTTAAATCTGAAACTCAAATCTCTGCCATTATTATTTACTGATTACAATCCTAACTGATTTGTCAGCCACAAATTCCATGAGAACAAAATATGACACCAAGAGTCAGAGACTTGCGACAAAATTAAGGAACAGTATAGAGTATCTACATCCCCCCACACATACACATGACTCAAAATTACTGAAAACTGTTAAAATGAATATATGGACAATGAAACTCAAAAATGCCATTTTCAGATTTTAACCAAAGGTTATATTTCAACCCAGTAGATCACATACCACCAAAAATACTTACCGAGCTAAATATAGATCTTTTTTTTTTTTTCCTGTGGAAGAAAAGCTGTTTGCACTGAGGTGTCTAGCACACACAAGTAACACAATCCTGTATGATGGAGTAAAAAAATGATTTTTGAATGTTTTCTTGAAATCCCAGATGCAAAGATAAGTATGTCATCTACATATGGAAAATGTGTCTACCCTGTAGCCTCAATGGACTATGACAGAAGCTAGACACTGTGAATACTCTTGGAGCAGTGAATAGCCCAAAGAGGAAGGCAGAGAAATGATAATGTGATCCAAGGGGTTCCTATTTTTTTTGGAGCATCTCTGCCATTGTTTTTTAAAAGTTTGCTTGCCAGCTTTTTTCTGTGATTGTTTATTTTCTTTCTTGCCAAAATTGGATGAGTAAGTAGAACATCCCTTGGAAAACTTGGAGAAGAAGGGCTGAAATATCTGAGAGATTCCCTTTATCAACTTAACCACTTTTATCACATTCTTTGATAACTTATGCAACAGAGGGTCCAAAAAATAAATCACTATCCAAAGGAGAATGTAAAATATCATTTTTTACATCTTCTGGGAGGGTCTGACAATGCAGCCAGGCAAACATCTTCAACACAATACCACTTCTGTCAGCCCTTCGTGTATGCACACTTTAAACAATGAGTAGAGACCTGAGAAATTGAGGAAACTAAATCACAAAAAGTAGATTTTTCCTCATAGGAGGGAACTGCATATAAAACATTCCTCATGCTTTCACAGCTAGTCAGAATAAACTTTAATATATTAACCTAAAAACTAAACTTGCATAAATCTTTTCCCTGAACTTGTCAGTTGTTTTAGTATCCTTGTCAGAAATAGAAGGAATAGAATTAACAAAATGTTTGGCAGCAGCTGGATTAACTAAATGTATAGCTGTTGGGTCAGGTCTGGGATGAGTGTATAAAAATTTGAAAGATTGAGGGACTTTGTACATTCTTTCCACTTTGTATGGTGCAGCAGGCTGGTTGTCAAGGAAACCATACTCTGTAACAAACACATCCTCCAATGCTGACAACATAGGAAGATGAAGGGTACTGAGAATGCCAGTTGTAACAGCTAATATAGCAATAACCCACGCCTGGGTGTGGGTAATGCGGGATTTAACCACGGTTGGCGTGGTTTGGTCGCCCGAGGGACCAAACAAAGACAACCGTGGTTAAATCCCACATTACCCACACCCA
Organism: Protopterus annectens; assembly: GCF_019279795.1. Classification (NCBI taxonomy): domain Eukaryota; kingdom Metazoa; phylum Chordata; order Ceratodontiformes; family Protopteridae; genus Protopterus; species Protopterus annectens. The sequence continues at coordinate 159,349,163 of NC_056727.1, read as the reverse complement.
GAAGTGGGTTATTGCTATTATACAATGACATTATTTAAGAAAAGAAATAATTACTTTTCTTAAATAATGGCATTGTATAATGCCTCTTTGCTGCCCTTCCGCAGCTGTCTGGTATTCCGCGGCAGTTCTGATGTACTGCGCATGCCTACGCAGTACATCAGAGCTGTGGGCAAAAGCAACGGTGAACGCAAGATCTCCGTTGCTTTTTACTGTTTCGCTATAATGGGTTTAACATGGAGACAGTTTTAAAATAAGCAACGGAGATCTCCGTTACTTATTTTAAAGCTGTCTCGCTATGTTAAACCCATTTAATATAGCAAGACAGGTTTAAAAAAAAAGCAACGGAGATCGCAAGATCTCCGTTGCTTTTTACTTTGTCGCTATGTTAAAGGAGTTTAACATAGCGAGACAGCTTTAAAAAAAGCAACGGAGATCTGCGTTGCTTTTTTTAAACCTGTGTCGCTATGTTAAACTCTTTTAACATAGCGAGACAGTGTTTTATACTAACGGAAAAAGTCCGGGCGACCGGACCTTTTTCCGTTAGTATATTGAGGGATTTACAACGGGCACGCTGGTTGGGCTGGCCAATCAGCGTGCACGTTTTAGAGGAAGAATTGTATAATAGTATTTTCTGAGGGGCTAAGAAAGCTCATTGTTCTCCTACTGAAAACACTAGCACATTTTGGAAATAGTCTCAGAGAAAGAGAATCCCTGACAGGAAAATTCAGATAATAAGCTCTACTCTGAGTCTAAATTAGACTTCTGAAGAAAAAAAAAACACATATCTGTCCCAACACATTCCTCTTCAGATTCACTTGAATCTCTTCAGGAAAAGAGGAATCCCTTTTTCTTTTACCAGATACCACCTGATAAGAAGGGTCAATAGCCTGTACAAGACCCTGAGTCATACTTAATAAACTACTACTGTCCAGTGAAACTGGAGTAGGAGAAGATAACATGTTCAGTTTTCTGTTTCCTTTTTTTTTCCAAACATCTTTATTAAATTTTCACATATGACAAAGGCAATCTTACATTTATATAAATGAAAAACATACAAAATGATACTACTTTAGTTGCAAGCAGTTTACATCACAGACAGCACTGAAACAATTGTGGTTGCAAACATTATACATCACTTATAAACCAGTTAGGCATTATATGGTTCATTGAAATCCTGCCTCTTAAACCTCGTTCCTGCTCTGCATATATTGTTTCCACAATTCCCATTTTTTTCCTATGTAGTTTGCAACTTCCCTTTTCTAAAGATCCCAATTCCAGTTGTTTTATCCGTTACTATATTCACTACTTCTAGTAAAGTTGGTCTAGACTTTGATTTCCATTTTCTAGTAATTGCTTTTTTGGCAGCCATCATAATTAGACTCAGCAAGGCTTTACTATGTCTAGGCAATTCCAATTCTGTAGCATAACTCAAAAAAATCATCTTCTCAGTCAGTCCAATCTGCCCACCCAGCATCTCCAACAGAGTGGTCTGCAGGAAATCCCTAAAGTCTACAGGCTCATTACACTCCCAAAAAATATGTTCACAGCTACGTCTTTCTTGCCTGTAACACCTCCGACATTTGCAATCCACCCAAGGAAAAATTCTTTGGAGTCTACTTGGGGTATAAAAATACCTATATAACACTTCCAGGCAAAGATCCTAAATCTTCTAGACTTTGTCGCACATTTGGAAGATATACATATATCCCCCTATTGTCTATTTGTGAATTGCTTTTCCAGTCTCTCTTCCCAATCCTTTCTAAACTCTTCTGATTGATTCTTATAATTATCATGCAATATTTTATATGCTTTACTAATTATTCCTTTTTTTACTGGCAGCCTCTGTTCTAGATTCTATTAAAAACTCTACCAGTACTGGTCTTTCATTTAGGAGCCCCTATTTCTTTCTCTTTGCCTGTACTCTGATATCAGTCACTGATAGGGAAGTGATCTAGTTTTCTGTTTTCTTTTGACAGGAAAGTCAGGACAAACAGGGTTATTAAACTGACCTAAACTGACCCTTTTCTCAAAATTGACATGAGTGTCTCATTGCAGGGACCCCAACAACTGCAGAGGATGTCACTAACCCCCATGCCATAGCGTTTGCATGGACAACATCAGAGGGGTCCAGGGAAAAAGATGAATGATCTGAGGAACCACTTTTGACCACAGCAGAGTCATCCATCTGTGGCTAAGAAAAATTGCTAGACTTCCGTGGTAGCAAAGATTGTTTAGTTGACTGTTCTTTTTGTGGCTGGAAGAAGGAGTGATACTTTGTTCCATGGTCAAGCTGAAAATAAATGGTGCTTCTTTCCCAGAGAAACTAAGCAGCACAAGCCAGAAAATGTTAAAGTAACTTTTCCAATTAAAACACAGTAAAAAACACTCTACTAACTTTATCAGCCCCAAAATATAAACACAGCTTCTCCACAGGAAAAAATAGAATGTATAAACAAACTTTTAAACTGTTTGAAACAAAAGTGTGCTCCTATTTAAAAGTACAGTAAAGTCGGATGATAGTCAATAAAAACACATATTCCTTGCTTAAAATATACTTTTCTATAGAGAAAAGTAAGTTTAACCAACAAAAATAATATGTGAAAGATTATCTGTCCAGTAATGGAACAGCATAAGTTGATCGTCAATCCTTGAAAGCCCAGAGAGGGTGCACTCTCGTCGGTGACAGGAAAACTCTGGAGGGCTTAGTACCTAAACTTGTATTTTAGTCAGCTTAATAATTATTTATAGTTTGGGAGCATGGCTAGTGCCCTGAATCTTTAGAAGATTGCCAGCTGTTATATCCTATGTAGGATATAATCCATAGTAGCTTAGGCTACTACAACAATCAGTATGATGAACATCCCAATTTGTGAATACTCAGACATGAATAATTAATACACAGTAACAACCTGCTTCAATGAGGGCATAAGAGGCAGACTCAAGGAGTATTCAATGTCTAACTTTGACCCCTTTCGATGAGGGCTGGGAGAACCCGACTCATGGTATACTGATGTCTGACCATCCATTCAAGCAGGTTATGCCTAAAGAGTGTCAGGGATCTACATTACTTTACATATGAGGAAAGTCTATTCCATAAAAGAGAGATACTTTGGGAGCAATATCTTGTATTTTATTAATACTTAAGTGCACCAACAATTGCTTGATGAGCTTGTATGTGTTACCATCTTCATTGTCCTTTACCATGTTCATTCTTTATTTAAATTTTATAAAAATAAAGCCCTATTTAGTCACATCAGTGGATCCAATATAGATAAGAGGGAAGAGGGGGTTGAAAAGAGAGCCTTGCATTGAGAGTCAACTGCTCAACTGCCACTGAAACTCCAGCTTAAAGCATTGAAGAAGAGGAACCTAGAAGTCCAGGGGATGAGAATGCTGAAGCCAAACCGACTTTAGAAACTACTGAAGTTTTCACATGTGCAGTTTGGCAAAAGGGAGCATAGGAATGGTGGAGGCCACAAATCCTAGAGCTCTCAGAAACTCCATTGTGATTAAGATCAGAGGAAGAAGGGACTGAAAGAAAGAAATGAGAGTCAAGGCCTTGGGAGGAGGCAGGGCTGCCAGCATTGGAATAGTCTGCATCCTGAAGCACAGAAATACATGATCCTGCGAAGGAGTCAGAAAGGACTTTTGGAAATTTGTATTGAACCCCAGGCTTTGCAGACGAGAAATGACAAAGTGAAGATGCTGCAGAAGAATCTCTAGAGAGGATGGCTGATGCAGGAGATCGTCTAGGTAGGGAAAGACTTGTACCCCCTTAGTCTGCCAAAAGCAATCAGAAGAGTGAGGGATTTGGTAAATACCCTTGGGGCAGTAGAAAGGCCAAAGGGGAGAACTGAAAATGACTGGGAGCAACAGAGAAATGTAAAAACTTCCTGAAAACAGGATGAATAAGAATATGAAGATAAGCATCCTTGAGGTCCAGAGACACTAGAAAAGCCTGAGGAAGCAGCAATGGGAACAAGGTCTGACAGGATAACATTCAAAAGGGACAGACCTTCAGAAAGGTGTTTAAATGAGAGAGGGTCCACATGCCCTCTTTCCTGGGAACCAAAAACATTCAGTAGTAAAACCCCTTCCCTCTTTGAGAAACTGGAACTTCCTGATTAGTTCCCTGTGTCAAAAGATCCTGAAGCACCCCTGGAAAGAAAACCAAATTTTCCTTGGGGGGGGGGCTGAGGAATGCCCATGAAATGGGGAACAGTTTTCCAGACCACGTAATACCTAGGCAGATAATAGACAGAACCCAGGAATCCTGAGTAATCTTTAACCAAATTGGAAAAGATAGGGAAAGATGAAAAGAAAGAGGAATGTGGCTTAGAAGAGCAGGATAGTCAGACAGCACCTGGTTTGTCATAAAAGGAGATTTCGGTGTCACAGGAGTCTGGGTAGCTTTAGCAGGAGGAGCCATTTTACCCCCCTTTTTACCCTTGGGGGAGGGCAAGACTGCCTACAAACAAAGGCTGGCTTATTATGGTAATTTGTTTGAAATTTCAGCACAGGAGAAGCAAAAAACATGTTTAAGTTCCTGTAAAGCCTTGCTCTTATCCTGAAGAGACTTAAACAAATCAGCAGCATCTGCACCAAATAAGCATTTTTTTATCCAAAGGAGAATACATCAATGTAGCCTTAATATCATCAGGCAAAGGTTGGAAGTCAAAGCCAGGAATTTCTCCTCATCACAGACCGAAAGGCAGCAGTCCTAGAAGAAGCATCTGCTGTGTCATAACTTAATAGAATGGACAGCCACCTGAGAAGAGGTCCCCAAAAAGAGAGAGCAGAAGTCTTCCCTCCAGAATCCTGATGGTCAGAAATGACCTAACAGGCCTGAGAAAGAGGAGCCAAACTATATCTAGACATATAGGTCTGATAATTGACAGCCCTAAAAGCCAAAGTAGCAGAGGTATAAACCTTCTTGCCTAGTCTTTTCATATTCCTGCTGTCTTTATCAGAAGGAAGAAGTTTTGTAGAAGGCAGTAACTGAGAAGGCTTGTCAGATGTCACAGACACCACAGAGGGGTTAGCTAAAGGGCATCTATATAGGAATTTACAATCCTCAGGCACCCTATAAAACCTATCATTTTTTGGTGGGGGACAGGAGGCGGAGAGTCTGGAGCTTGAGACACAGTAGAAAAGGCAGCCAACAAGGGAGCCAAAACAGGAGGGACAGCAGAAGGTCTGGAACAAACAATTTGCAGAAGCTCATAATACCTTTTCTGTACTTTAGAAACCTGGGCACAGTCCCATTTAAAAATTCTATCATCCTGGAAATTATGTCCCCAAAGGAAATCTCTTCAAAGATAGTGTCAGGACTAGTGTACTCCTCCTCTTCAGAACCATAATCTAAAGGAAAAGGAATCTGGGATGAATAAGCAAGGGATTCCTCACCTGAATCCACCTCTTCCTCAGAGGAATCCTGTTCCCTAGGCCTTTTAAGAGTAGTAGTGGACCAAGTTGAAGCAGGAACAGAACCCCCTTGAGGAAGTTTCAAAGTCATAAGGGCATTAAACAAACCATAAGTGAAATTCTACCGTTCACTCTGAGAGTCTTTAGGAGTAAGAGAAACGGGCTTTGTTTTTTGTTTCTTTTTTAAGGGGACATCTGCCCTGTAAAACTTAGAAGTCTCAGATACTGGACAACATTCCACAATCATAGTCAGAACTTCCTCTCTAACCAAGAACTGAGGAAGATCCCTAGGCCCTTCAGTAATAATCAGCTGCAGTTCACCTGAATATCTGAAGCAGATGGCTGCAAGGTCTCGAGGGACATGTATGAGGTTGGATCCATAACGGCTTCTGAAGCTTTCATGGTAGAGGAATCCAATGGAGGAGTTGGGCAATTGTCTGGGCTTTCACTAGCCTCAGGAGAGATATCCGGCAGAGGTGGTACAGTGGAAAAATTGGACCCAAACATCTTGGTCTTCTTCACTGATGGCTGACCCTCAGAGCAGGAAGTTTCCTCCAACAGTGTCTTTCACTAAAAGGTTAAGAAGCTGATTCTCTAAATACAGGGCCAAAGAGGAAAACTGACTATGAAGAGTCTTTGGGATGAAAGTCTGACAAATGGATGACATGAACCCACAAGCAACAAACAAAGGGGAAAAAAGATTATAGCAAAACCCCCAATAGGGCACTTATCGGAAATGGCTTGGTGAACAAGCAATGAAGCAGGGATTCAGACTGACAATCAAACGATGGTGTTCAGACTAGCGGCAAATGAGTTCTGAGGATGGAACGTCCGTATATCAACTATGCTATACGTGGGGAGCATACTTATGATGTATGGCATACCTTAAAACAACCTAAATGCTTTGGTATACAGGCCAGACGTTGGGCTTCCCTTGGCAGGGGATCCCTATTGTAAAGAATACTGCAACAGTGAAATGGAAGGACATCAACAGGTTTAGCATCAACATGTATTTTTCTGAATAATAATAAATATGAAACTCTATGAAACTATAATGTCTGTTATTACTGACTGTCTGTAATCCTCAGTAATTTACCAGAAAATTAAAATTATTATGAGGGGCAGGGTGAAAATAGGAGGCAAAATCAAAAACTCTGTGCAAGAGCAGGGACACTTGAGATGTATGCCCACATGTGATGGGTGAAATTCTGACTTCCTGAAAGCCGATAAGCCAAAATAAGAAAAAAAAAATGCCTGAAATAAGCAAGGGTAAAAAAAATAATTTAAGGGTTTTTTTTATGCGGGGGGGGGGGGGGGGCAATGTTGTGGGCAAGTTCTCTTACACACCTCAAACTTATAAATATCAACTTTGCAGTTGCACCAATTTAAAGAAGGGAAAAAAAATCTCTCAAAACAAATTAATCATTGCCAGTGCACAGTTAGAAATCACTCTGCCAATTATTTGCTATGGAAAGCGCTGTTTGGCATTATTACTTTTGTCTTTTTTTCAATGCACTTCTGACACTCAAACAATTTCAACCCGAACAACTGTAGGGAAACCAAGTTTTTTTTAATCTTGATTAAGTTTTTTTTAGAGGAAGCAGATAGGCAAATATATGATGAATAATAATGTTGTGAGACATGATTTATGGTGAGCAACCATGACTGCAGACTCATACTAATAGATAAAATAAACCAATGATTTTTTTTTTTTTTTTTACAAGATACCTGACAATATAATAAATCTGTTTTTGGCTGCTGTCCTCCATTTCCATACAAAAAAGGATGCTATACTGTGCATCTTAAGACAAAAGTCATATTTCAAATAATAATATAGTGCCTAATTAAGCAAGCTCTGTGCTATATGATTCCAAGCTGGAAAGTCAGCTGTATTTATGACAGTGTATATAAACCTTGGTGCAAATACTATAATACATTTCCTATCAAGTGACAGCAGTTTGAAAAGAAAAAAAGTCCAACTTGAAACAAATGTCTTGTTACGTTCATTCTGTCATAGTATACCACATATATAATACATTTACGGATTGTGTTAACACCATTACTTAATATGTGCAATTCTAAATCTCCAGAGAAGGTTTGTTAAAACCAGCAAATAAAGTCAGTAGAAACGGACAGTGCTATTTGTTTACAATGGAAACACTACAGCTGTCACTGTTAGCCTGTGTGAGCAGCTGCTCACACTCAAAACTCAAATTCAAATATGAGTTTAGCCAAGCAGAGGCCTCTGATCAACTGCTTGTGTCCTAGTAGATAACGTGAGAGGAAGTTATCATGGGGTAGGAAGGTGGGGAAAGGGAGCAGAAAAGGTGGTGTAAGATTTAGGGAGGAGGAAGGGGAGAGTAGTGTGGAGCAATCTGCAACGTGAGGGTTGTGGAGGGGGAAGGGGATTTTACGTTTAAGGAGCAATCAGGACTTTAGGGTTTGGGAGGGGTAAAGAGATGTTAGGTTTAGGGAGGGATCAGCACTTTAGGGTTAGAAAGGGAAAAGGATTTTATGTTTAGGGAGCAATAGGAGACTTTAGGTTTAGGGACTGGGTGGGAGATTTTTGGACTAGGATCAGGGTTCTTGTAGGGCTGGAAAAGATCAGGCTTTGGGAGGAATACTTAATTAAGGGAGTTGATGTAGTGGGAATTAGAGTACTTGCCAAAATGAGCACGTGGCAGTGAGGATGCATGTCTCAAGCACATGTAGTAGACCAGCTTACATCAGTTATTTTCTTCTTCCCTTTTTTTTCTAGTATTTCAACAGCAGTTCTTTAATATGCAATTCAATACCCTTTCTGAAGCTATAATTAAATCTGATACACCCCATCATAAAATATGTCCATCAGACCTCTTGTCTTCTTCAGTCTACAGGCAAGGCTGATAAGTCCCACTTTGCATCTATGACATTAAGGATGCAGCTATTTTTCATTCCAAGCACCAGTCATTTGGAACTAGTTGCCATAAGTCATCGGCAGACTAGTTAATCTTCCCTAATACTTATTTTATGTAGATCATTTTACCTAGTTAAGTCTTGCTTGTCTGTTTTTATGGAGAACGGTGATTTTTTATTTTTTTTTTACTTTTGAATTAACACATTTGCCTTTGTTGTTTGTTTTATATGATTTACTAAACATAGGCATAGGCTTATCAAATAAAGGAAATAAGGTGAATGAAATGTATACTCCCTGTGAATAGCACCTGAAAGACATTGATTTGTCTTGCTTGGTTAATTTTTTAAACTTGACTTTTGAGAAAGAATTTTGAAAACTTGCCTATGTCAAAGCTTCAGTGTTTTTTTTTTCTTTTACTAATAACACTGACAGCTGTATATTTGTGTTTATGTTCTATTTCAGGGGCTTAAATGACACTATCATATGTATAAAGCTGTGACACAAAGCCCCCCCAAAGTAAAAATGGAAAGCTATCCACCTATTTTTAGAGCAAAGTGGGTTGGCAATCACAGTCTTTGACAAAGAAACACTGAATAACACTGGAAAAAGCACAAAATAAAAATACCTGATAATATGCAAAGGAAGCATCTTATTAAAAAGGGCTAAGAGAATGTAGTCTAAAAATGAGAGATGTGGGTAGACAGTAAGGTAGCATATAAGGGGTGGGATGCTCAAGAAGAGGCAGAAGTACAAAAAGCTTCTCCAATCAGAGATGCATAAAAAGGAAACCAGAAGAACTTTGAATTAGTGAATGTAATGAAAACACAGTGAGCAGGATTCACGAAGGCTTGCACGGAGTGTAAGAGACGTGTAACACTCCATGCAAGCCTCGCGATCCAGGAACAGCCCTGAAACTCCGTGTAAGAGACCAGCTAAAACGTCTCTTACACGGACTGGGCGTGGATATGCTAAATACCTCACTTGCAGCTGAAAGGTATGCAAATTAGGTATATTAGTGATCCACGAAGCAGAAACCAGCCCGTGTAAGAGACGTGTTAGCTGCAGAAATGTACTCAGTTGACAACTGAGTACGTTTCTGCAAAAAACACAATGGAGCCATGTCAGCTCCAAATAAAGGGTGCATATGTGTCAGGCAGCATGCCAATGGCCAAATATGTGGTCATTGGCAAGGTGCCCCAATGCAAATATTAAATAAATATAATTTGTTTTGTTTAAACTCAGCGCAGCCCCGCGCAAATGGGCTGCACTGTATAAACATAAAAATAAAGGTTATAAACCCACAAATGTGGGTTTTATGCAATACATGGAATGACAATGCAGGGACCAGCAGACCAAAAACAACATGGCCACTGTGTAGTGGTTGCTAAGGGGGGAAGCTGAGTCTAAGACATGTAACTAAGCATTAGTAGGCAATCTGGTGTAAATGAAGGTTAGGATACTGAATCCCACAGTCACATAGCAAATGAGCACAGTCTGAGTAGTGTAAGAGATACATAAGGGGGAGGAATAGAGTAGGAGATAGGTGACATCACAGGGGGGAATGGTAGAAAGAAATGCAGTTCACTGGAGGTCAGTGTTACATGACAGATGACAGATACAGATCATGGAAAGAGGAGTGCCACAAGATAAGCATGGGAAAGTCAAGAAATGGAAGGTGTACACTGTTACTTACGCCAAAGTTTCTTGCTGGGCGTGCATGCGCACGTGTGCGCGCCATAAAGCTCGAGTAGGGCAGTGTGCGCGCGTGTAAGGCAGATTGAGCATGTGGGAGTGTTGGTAGATTTGTAACACTGTTTGCGCTGGTGTACGCGCGTTTCAACCCGAATAGGCAGATCCTGAACCGTGTAAGCATGTGTACGTGCATGTAAGCCACTGTGAGCGTGTTTCTGCTGGTATGCACGCTGCTCCCCCCTGAGGAAACAGAAAGGAAAAAGGAAGCAACAGAATTAGTAGGAAGCTAGCAGGGAATACTGCTGGAGCTAGCAGGTGAAAACAATTAGAAGCAGGCAATTACACAGGCAGAATACTAGCTAGCCCAGCCCAGCACTTAAAACTCTGCAAACAACAGTGCAGGATGTTTCTCTCAAGAGACACTACAAGACAGGGGTAAGCTATTAGAAGTGAAAACTGAAAAAGCTGAACTCAGAGCAGAAATGCTAGGGGCTGCCATAGCTGTCATAATGAGACATAGGCGACTTGCTGAGGGTGGTGACAATGCAGATGGTGCCAGACAACCCACAGTGAGGAGACGGAGAAGAGTGTACAGGCCCAGGGTCACCTACCATGGGTTACATGAGCTGGAGATAGTAGAGCACTATAGAGTGGACAGAGAGCTCCTGCAGCAAATAGTCAAGCTGTGCAGGCCACGCCTCACACACAGAACCAACAGAGGGGAACCCATCTCAGTGGAAACCAAGGTATGTGTTGGCCTAAGAATACTAGCAACAGGTACCTTCCAGAGACCAACTGGTGATATGATGGGGATATCACAGGCATCAGCCTCCAGGGTACTGCACCAGTTCCTGGATGCCATGTCAGCACATGTCGGTGATCATGTATATTTCCCCAATGCCCATGAGGTATTGGCCAGCAATATGCGTCTCTTCCAGCAAATAGCGGAATACCCTGAGGTAGTGGGTGCAATAGACTGCACGCACATACGCATCAAAGCACCAGCCGGTGAGCAGGGTAGGGCCTACATTAACCGCAAGGGCTTCCCCTCCATCAACTGCCAGGTTGTGTGTGATGCCCAGGGCATAATAATGAAAGTGTGTGCTGGCTGCCCTGGGAGCTACCATGATTCCAACATCTGGCATTTGACGCAGCTGTACCAGACATTTGCCAATGGGGACATCCCACACGGACACCTAGTGGGGGATGCAGGTTATGCACTGGAGCCGTGGCTGATGACACCCATCAGAAACGCACACACACCTGAACAGGAACGCCATAATGAGGCACACGCACAAACACGTAATGTAATAGAGCGTGTGTTTGGGCTGCTCAAGTCACGGTTCCGGTGTCTGGACACATCTGGTGGAGCCTTGCAGTACTCACCAACTACATGTACCCAAATTGTCATGGTATGTGCTATGCTACATAATATGATCTTGCAAAAACAACTGCAGCAGGACCAGCATAGGGCTGGGCCAAACAGCCCCCCACCATTGCCAAGGCCATCACAGGCAGAGCGTGACTCCGAGGAGGAACAACCTGAGCCTGCCCCAGTAGGCAGAAGGAGGCATGCCCAGTATGCCCTGGCCTTGGCAAAGAGGCAATGCATAGCACATACACTGGCTCAGTAGGAATCCTGGGAATGATACCCCTCTCTGACTCACTCAAATAATAACAGGGATGCCTAAAATGACATGACCTGCTCACAAACATGTACAGGGAGTGTAATATGTGCATCCGACAGAGGCAGCCCTGCAGCACCACCTGAGGCATGAATGCCATGTGTTAAGTAATGTAACAACATGTACTATATGCACACTTGAGGACCCTGACTAACATCCACCCTCACCAAGCATGAAGCCACAAAATGATGATGGGATGATCAATTGCAATAACTGGCTGAAGTAATGCAGTTAGTCAAAGGGGAGCCAATGTGTTCATAGGTTCATAGGTTCATAGGTTCATACTAGGCTATCTGCCCAAGGGCATTTATAAGCCTAGCCCAGAGTTTTGTGGCTTTCGCCACCCCTTTAGTTTAGCCTGGGAAGACATGCTGAGCATGACATGATGCACCACCTGCTAGGGGTGGTGTGCACCTATCAGTCCAGGCCCCATGGATACTGGCAAAGGCTGTCAGTACCTACAGCGTGCCCTGAATAGGTAAGTCTCAAAACACAAACCCACCTTCATAGGTACCACAAGGGATAGGAACCTAGATGTAATGCTACCCAATGCCAGAAGTCTAAACAGCAAGATGCGTGCAGTGTAAACGCACACAGTATGGAGAATGTTGATATCAGTCCTGTAATAGAAAACTGGGTCAAGGCTCACATCAGCACCCTAACACTACCAGGTTACACCTCATACTGTGCTGTACAGCCTCAAAACATGGAACAAGCTACAAAAGGAGGGTGACTAGCAATAACTGTCAAGGATAACCACACCCCCATGTTGGTACCACAACAAGAAGCAGCATGGATTAGCCATGGTCAAATACCAATGGCTAAAACCGCCTCCCAGTATATAGCCTGCTGCAGACTACTGTCCTAACACCAGGAACTGCACCTGGCCTATGTTGGAATACATGAATATATCAAGCCCCCCAAACCACATTATATTGGGTGACTGAAAATACCCAGACATACACTGGGAGCATTATACTGTCACCAACACAGTAGGAGAAAAGTTCCCAGAATCCATAAACCAAAATGCCCAGGAACAACGTACCACTCCCACAAGAGGGGTAAGCATACTGGATGTGATAATCAGCAACATGCGTACTGGATGGCAAGATGAGAAGTGTATCCCTCACTGGTAAGACCAGACCATAGAGTAATCACACCGGATATACACATCCTGACCACAGTCCCTGGCCAGAAAACCACAGTGAAAACATGTGTAAAGCATAAGTTGCACCCCTCCAAACCAATGTAAGTAGAATCTGTGAATCCAGAGGCAATGTGACACCTGCTCCAAGTACACAGACAACCCTCAACTCCCCCCAATAAATACAAATATATGTGAGAGATGCAACCATTTATCCAAACCGGAGGCTGAGCTCCCCCACCTCAGTACTGTCAAAACTAGTCAGGAGGAGAAGGTAACCACATACACCACAAACCCAGTCCCACATAGACTTATCACAACTGTAAACCAAACACAGAAAAACATTCCCGGAGGCCCTAATTACAAACACACCACACCAACAGAGGCCTCCAAAGCAGACCCCAAGCAACCACAACCTCCAAACATAGCACATGCAACACATAGTACACAAGGCTGGTGTGCCAAACAGTCACAGGCCAGAAGGAGAAACAACATGCCTGATACAGTTGTAATAGGTGTCTGTATAGGCAGACACACTGCTGTCCCACTCACCAGACTGAACAAGGGAAAGGGTACAGTAAGCTGCCTGTAGGCTGCCACAATATGCCACATAACACAAGTACGCAGGTCACCCCAAAGCAAGCAGAAATATGATGCACCCATTGTCCATGCTGGTGTGAATGACCTGAGATGTACCTCCCTGGACTACATGAAAAGAGACATGGATGAGCTCTCTGAGTATGTACTCCAGGCCGGTATGACACTGGCCATTTGCAGCATCCAACCCTCACCAAGAATGATGCCACAGTACAAACACAGAATGATCAGCTTTAACAGGTGGCACAATTACAGCTGTCAGTCCAAGAGGGTCTAATGTCTGTCTGCTTGAGATGTCATGCATGACAAGCCATGCTGCTGTTCCAGGGATGGCTTGCACCTGTTACCCCTGGGTGTCTGGATACTGGATAAGGCCTTTGCCACCTCCATAGAGCCGTATGTAGGCAAGGCCAAAAAGACTAAGCCACCACCCTAGAAAACATAAGTGGTAAGAAATATAAGGGTAATGCTGACCAATACCAGATGTATAAACTGCAATATGCATGCTCCTGAGGCACTTCCCAGTATGGAGAACATTGATGTCTGTGCAGTGACAGAAGCCTGCTGCAAGCCTACTGACAGCACACCAGCATTACCAGGTTATACCACATACCATGCGTTATGGCCCCAACAACTGGACCAAATCATCAAAGGAGGGGGAGTATCCATATGCAGCACAGACACCCATACGGCCAGGTAAGTGACAATGCACGAAGCAGCGGAGACCACCCATGTGCACCTAACTGTAGTCAAAACTGCTGTACAGTCTGTAGCATGAGACAGACCACACTCTCACACACAGGAACCCCACCCAGACATCCTGAAGACACTGGACAGTATGAATGTCCCACCAAATACCAAACAAGGTGCTCACAAATTACCACATAGGTGGTAAACCATTATGTATGCAAGGAGTAATCAGGGACCTAGGGACACAAGTCGACAGTAACCTGTCATGTGACACTCACAATGCCAATGTGGCTAGGAAGACTGTCTATATTGGACACCATATCATGAAAGGATTCACATCTACATCAACAGAGGTCACTGTGCCCCTGTACTGTTCCCTTATCAGACCCATAATCTGTTACAATGACTCATATGGGATGTACCATACCTGACATCTGCAGCGGTTAGGAAGACCTCAAAGGTACCTCACCAAGAGGATAAAGGGTGTCAAATATATGTCATATGCTGTCTGGCTGTAGACACCCCAGCTGAATGCAGTCACAGACTGCCTACACAGAGGCATTGTATGTCTGTTGTACAATGTCATGTCCAACACAGGAGTAATGGACATGCTCCACCCCAGGAAATCAAAGCCATTGGAGCTGTGAGAGTGACAGATGTCAGCCTCAACACATAATGAAATAGGATGTGCTGGAGGGACAGATACATAACCCAGAGGCTCCCCACACCCTGGAACAGGATCCCAATCCATGTTAGGCAGAGCCCCTCACTGACACCCCTCAACATGGGGGTCTTCACTGTGTCACGTCCAGACAGAGGCACAGTAAAGAAAATCATAAATGGCCATAATATTCACATAGCAAGGGACGGCAAAAGACACACACACTCTGGCTAGGCTTACTAATGCCCTAGGGTGGATAGCCTAGTATGAACCTATGAACCTATGAAGATACAAATTGTACAGGACACTAAGGATAATCACAAGGCTTACTCAACTGATGGTAGGAACCATGTTGGGAATTCACGGATATGCTCTGAATCACACAGATATTACAAACAACATACCAAACACACACACATATTGCCAACATACA